>NC_056737.1:559354705-559474705 GCF_019279795.1 Protopterus annectens | reverse complement strand
AGTAATAGCAAATATATAGGAATGAATAGAAAGTGGAGCATGACAAAGCAGGTTTTTTGAAGCTGATACAATTCCAAAATGGCCAATCACAGATAAGTGTGGGAAAAATGGCATATATAAGCCCCATAGGCGGGAATACACAGCATAAACAATTGTAGAACTAACTTGCAGCCAGAATGTCAGGAGTAGGTGAGGGTAGTTGCTTTCAAGCACAGAGGTGGGGCGTTGAGGAGTCCAGATATATGGTCTGGCTCCTTGTCCACAATCATGAGGCCCAACTCATGCAGGGCCAGGTCCTTTGGGGAGCATATATGGCTGAGGCGTGGGACCGGTTGGCTCATGATCTCACCAGTGCCACAGGGATTCCAAGGACTGGTGAGCAGGTCCGTCACCACCATGCGGACCTGAAGAGACGTAAGCAGGACCAATTGAACCTTTGGATCCAGGAGGCCCAGCAAATGCCCAACGCCCCACTACTGAGTAAGTTACATTTAATTATGTATGTAAGAAATTAAACTAGCTGATATTATGGAGATGTGTATTCCAATATTACTTCATTTATATTACAGCTGCAGGTATCCATTCTGCGAACCGCAGAGCCTATGGCGATAGGCTGGTGCAGTTGCACCACCAGGCAGGTCAGTAATCCTCTCCCAGTAACTGTAAAGAAATATAAAAGTATGACAGTTAGCAAAACAGTGCAGTGTAGTCACTAAGTAATAAAATGTGCAAGTAACAGTGTAAGAGTGTTTGCAAGTATTGCTTAATTACAAAAGTGTGTTGCAGTCTGTAATCCAAACAGAAAAATGAAAATGTCTGAAATAAAATCTGAAATAAAGATGCCCCACCTATAATATAATAGTACACAACCTGCAGCAGGCTGAAAAGTACATCTGCAGAAGATGAGCAAATCACATGTTTGAAATATATCCCTGTTGAAATACTGAAACATGACAGAAGTGAGACTGTTGGAAAGGATTGTAATAACTACAGGTAAAACATGTCACTAAAGCCTAGAAGTAAGTACCATCCTAAATAGTAAAATTAAAACAAGTGAAAGAGTGTGAGAAAGAGTTATGAATCCACCAATAAAGTAGTAATAACCCCTGAATAAAGTATACTGCAGTCAGTACAGAATGAAATGAATGTGACAAGCAGAACCAAACTGCGAAATGTGTTTAAAATGTTGCTGCAGCTGGAATGTGTATCCCAAAATCTGGATATGTTGCTCTCAGTCTGCAATATGCAGATAGTATGATTGTCTGAAATACCAAACATCCACAGTTGTCTATAGCTATATAAAGCAAATGTAGCAGGATGATGTAGCTGAACAAAGCCAGATATGAACGTGTATGAATAACAATAAAATGTATATTGATGTAGCAGTAACAGTCCTATCACCAATCTGAAGTAGTTATCACATAGGAAACTGTAGGAAGAACAGTAGTGTGTATATATCTGCAGCTATTAGAAATGTACAGCATATGTATTGGTATTTGAAGGTGTTAATTATATTTTCTTCACCCTACCCTATAACCACATATAATCCATTCCACGTGAACTTGGTATGTGCAATCACAATTAACACCCCTGGACATTTGTCTTGTTGGGTCATACATATTTGCATGTACGTTGATGCATCTGCCCTGTTCATACATCCAAACCTGATGGCCTGTTGCCATCAATCAACCCTGCATGTTGTTGGACTGTGTATTGCTGTTCAAATTATGCATATGTTATGCTCACTGTTCAATGGTGTGAATATCTGGGTGTTTGGTTCATGGGAATACTAATGCATGCTGTTACAACTAATTGCGAATGGTATTGTATGTTACTAACCCAAACTGTCATGACATAATGCAAAACATAGGACGACAGGGAAGGCGGGTTCCAGCGGACCCACCTCTCCCACCTCAGCTGGCGAGTGCACCTGGCACTAGTACCCAGTCTGGACCCTCCTCCGGTGGCTCTGTGCCACCTGCGGGTAGAAGCGATGCAGGGGATGGGGCCCATCCCCCCTCTGCAAGTGTGGCCGGAGGAGAACCACCACTCACCCTCCATAGCGTCCGGACTGTGGTACGTAGGGAGATCCGGGAATCTGTTCTTGGGCCCCTACATCAGCTTGAGGCACACGTGGCACAACTTACGGGCATGCCTGTTGCCTGGCCTACACAGCCCCCAGCACAGCCCCATCCTGGACAGTGAAGGAACAGTGGCAACTGCCCATGGGTGGGGATATCAGTTCCACTGTTGCCATCTGTGGGCTCATGGGCTCTGGATATCCAAACATCCATCCCCGTCAATTGTGTAACCCCCCCACACATGTCATACATCGCCTCTGTATGCGTCTTGTTTGTCTTGTCTGTTGAACTACCCAACCTACCTCCCCAGCTATACCGACTTCCTTTACCTGACATACCACTCTCACCTGAAAAAAAAAAAAAAGGGGCACTCTGTACCCACAAAAAAATTACACCCCATACATAGCTGCCCATTCCGCACACATGTCTGCTGGACATGGAAACTATCAATTACAATTGGCTGTACAACAAGTATTATTGTTGTCCTGACACCTCTCTCAGGGGTGGAAGGTTTCAAATGTCACACCAAATTACAAACATATGCACAGCTGTTGCTGATGAAGAAATGAGCTGCTATGGGCCTTACCTACATCCCTCCTGCAAAACCCAAGCTTGTTTCCCTACTGTCTTACCCTCTTTGTGACTCCTTTTTCACCACTTTCCTGTCTCCCCATTTTCATTTCTTTCAAAGAAAATAGTGCGGGTGTGCGCCAGAATAAGCACTGTTAAGCAGTTGTAAGCAGCTGTGCGCGGAGCTGAACACCAGTGCGCATGCGTGAGCTCCGCGCAAACCAGTGCTAACCCGGTTACAACTGCTTAAAAGTGCCTTAGTCACTCTGATTGACAGGTCCTGTAGTCAGTTCAAAAGCAAGATAAAATCCCACTGTCAGTCCCAAACCCAGGACCTTGGAAACAGTAGTTTGTATGACTTACCACTAAGCCATTACTATTATACCAGAACATTGTGCTACAATAAATATATCATGTAATAGTAGGAATGAATGTAAAGGGAATATAGGATGTGTAGTACACAAAGCATGTCATGTATATTTACTGTCAAATCTAGTGGATTTCTATAATAGTAGTGTGTGAACAGAAACAGCCATGCTAGTTGGTAGCTAGTAGGTAATAATGTCAGTTATTATACATATATAAATGTATGTGTATATATATATATATATATATATATATATATATATATATATATATATATATATATATATATATATATATATATATATATATATATATATATATATATATACATAGTTGTAGGTGTCAGTGTTCATACACACTTAGTACAGGAAACAGGAGAGATGAATGGAAAAATGTGAATCTACAACACAGCCTGAATCATGAGAGAGATACTAACCTTTACACTCACAGAACAGTGTCCACAGCAAACCAACATGGTCCCCGCCCTTACAATCTGAAAGGGCAACGCCTATCTCACATACTCTTTTATAGCACTGTCCTGAAATCACAGTGAGAACTGCAATCAGTACACAACTGGCTGCATGCAATTAGCAAATGCTGGCTTACAATTGGTGCAGAGGCCATCACATGGACTTATGCAGATACCTACAAAAGCATCCTGTACTCCCACTCCACACATGCAATACTTTCATTGCACCGTCTGGAGGCAGAGAGAGAGAGAAAGAAAAAAAAAAAGAAAAAAGAAAATAAGAATGCAAACAAAAACACACGTAAGACAAACTAAGTTGAAGCTGTCATCAGTGTCAGTATCAAGCTGGGATAGCAGCAGCAGGAAGCTATAGTAACGGTAACGCAACCAGCTGCGACAAACACAGGTAATGTAAAGTAACAAGTTAATAGTCTACATACTGTGAACCCTCCATATGTGCTATTGGTCTGTATCTATATGTATGTCTATGTAATAAGTTGTGTGCATGTTTCACCCAAACAGGATGACTATACATTACATGTCATGCAGTGTTAGGCCATGATTCTGGCACCAGTTGTCCGTTTCAGTGAGGCCTGTCTGTAGGATGTGTGTGTCAGCTGGTGTAATGACTATGGCGCTTAGTTTGCAGTCATCTGGGAACTTTGTCATCCACAACCCGCACATGTTTGCTTTCACATCTGAGAAGTAAATGCCAAACAAGAGGGGTCCTAGGACAGAGCCCTGTGGGATACCACATGTGACTGGTTTGAGTCTGACATGGCTCCCGCAATATTGATATTATGGATTCTGTAGTTCAACCAGTGTGCAACCCATCATGTGACATATGTAGTAACATGTAAGCTGATGAGCTTGTCTATGATGCCTGAGTGGAGTACTGTGTTGAAGGCCTTAGGCAAGTCCAGGTAGGCTGTATGGACTGCTTTTCCCTCATCAATGGCTGTAGTGACTGTTTTGAAATGGTCAACCAGGTCCAAAAGGCAGGATCAGCCCATCACAAAGGCAAACTGGGTGGGATCAAGTGTCTGCAGGTACCCATTATCGCTGTATATGCATCCCATAATGAATCTTTCCATAGCTTTGCAGACCAGGCTGGTTAAGCTTATGGGGCGGTAGTTCCCAGGGTCAGTAGAGGTGCCTCCTTAGTGGAGTGGGACCACTGTTGCTGTATGCCAGTGTTCAGGTACATATCCCGTAGTAAGCCAAGGTTAAATATCAGTTATACATGCGGTTGTAGCTCCTCTTGGAGTTCACGTAGCACACATCCAGGGATACCATCAGGTCACATTGATGCTGTGTGTTCTGCTTTGCTGAGGGCGGCCCTCACCTGGACATCTGAGATGATAGGGAGGTTACATTCAGCTGTGATAAGTATTTCTAAGTGTGTGGGAGAGGGAGGGGGGATATCTGCACTGAACCTGTCTGCCAGAATGTTGCCAATATCTGTGGGTGCAGTGAATGTTAAGTAGGTGTGTAGTAACTCAGAGCATATCTGAGACTTTTGGTCCATATGTCTAACAAAACTGAAGAAGGCCTTGTGGTTATCTATAGAGTCCGTGGCCATTTTCCTCTCAGAGTTGGCCATGGATGTTGTTATGAGAGACCTTAGCTTATTACCAGTGCCGACCACAGATGCCTTCCCTTTATGTGAATCTCTTCTGTCCTGCAGTAGCCTCCTTCTATCATTATACAATTTGCCTTTGGCTGGGGTCCACCAGACAGGATGCTTAACCTTTGTGAATAGGGGCTGGATTAGAAATGTGTGTGCATGTTCCATGCATTCTTTGGGATGTCCATGGGAAGCATTCGCAAAGGGGTCAGCATTGTGGGTTGTGGCTTCCACTAGCCCAGTGGGCTGCATGGATACCATGTCAGTCCTAACAAGTGAAAATATGTCTATTCACATATATATCAAAGTAGTCTACTGTGCTGGTGGTGGTGGTGGGATATGTATATCCAGGCCAATTAATTTGTGTCCAGATCACACTAGTGGATGGCGTTCCACATACAGTACCTTGGTATGAACCCCCAGAGTGAGGTTGTGCATTGGACCTGTCTCTGTGCTGACCGATGGGGCTTGGCTATGTTGTATGGAATGTGACAGGTATTGTTGCACAGGTGTTGGCTGAGCACTGATATCTGGCCATGTACATGTGTATCCACCAAGAGAGACACACACATGCTACATATGGGAGTAGTAGTATATCACTACAGTTGAGTATCATGTATAGTATGTGTGCCATATATTGCTGACATAGTTTGCTGATATCCTGTTTGTGTTCTCTTTCAGGGACATGGTGCGTCGCGAAATCCTGCCTACTCTGCTGCAGAAGATGAAGAGATACACCAGAGCCTGGTGCGGGATTATGACATACTGTTTTCCCGCACCAGCCAGAATCAGCAGGAGAGGGCTGCACTGTGGCAAGGCCTTATCCATAGGGTAAATGACATTGGCACGCATAATAGGACATATGAGCAGGTACGACATCACTGCAGTGATTTAATCAGAAATGTCCGTCAGCGTGCGTAGGATATCCACAGGCAACAGGTCGCCACAGGAGGTGGGGTGGCCACACATCCCCCCTCACCAGACTGGAAGGGCTACACCTAAGTGATGTGGCTCCAGCCCAGGAACATCAACAGCAACACACCTGCATTATGAGGGAGGCTGGAGCCACACAGCAACACGACATGGAGCATGCAGGTAATATGCCATATGTACACTTGACTGTTCTGTACACTGTTAGTTTATGCATGTGTAAGGTGTGTCCTTGGTATGTAGCTGTCAACATAGTATGTAATTGTGCATGTGTGATATTGCCAATATCAGCAGCTGACCTGTGAAAGGCAACTGGTGTACTACTGAACTGTATCATACGCAGTATCAATGGCACAGTTGTGCCCACTGACATTAATCCCTTTATTTCTGCAGGTCCCTCTGGTGTTACAGCAAGGCAGCCCATCCATGCTGGTGAGTGTGTTTTAACAATACCTATAATAGTCCTGATAGTGCTAGTAATAATAGTGTAACTCAGTAGTGCTCTGTGTGTATACTGCGGGGTGTGCAAGTGTGCATGTGCATGTGCGCCTGTGTCCACGTGTGCATGTGTGCATGTGTGCATGTGTCCACGTGTGCATGTGTGCATGTGTGCATTAGTGCATCACTGGTAACATTGTGTAGACATTGTAAACTGTGTTTCCTGTCTTCCTCCCACAGGTTCTGGTGCTGCTCTGGTGTCCTGCAGCAGGGAACCTGAATCTGGTGCCACAGGTACTGATAATGATGATATCTGTGTAATGGCACAGGAAGGTGTGTCAGGGTCTGTCATTGGTCAGCCAATTGACAGTACACAGCTGTCAACCCCATCATTGCGCACAGTCATCCTGCCAGTACATCCTATGTCACCATTGTCCCTAGATGATGGACAGGATACAGTGGGCATTGACCAGGGTAATGTGGTATCAGTGGCACATGCTTCCCCACACAGCAGCCATGGGCAGGGTCCTGACATGGTACCACACAGACAGTTGCCCATGGGTTCTCGTGGGAGCATCCATGGGCGTACTTCCTCTGGCAGATGTGCCCAAAGAGGTCTGTCAACCTCAGCTATGTTTCGGGCTGTCATGCAGGCACAGTCACGTATGGAAAGGTACACCGACAGGGTCTGAGGGAGCTGAGAGCATGTCGCACATCCATGACTGACAGTATGAGTGACATCGTGGATGCTATCTGTAATTTTACCGATGTCATAGACATTGTGGGGACATATTACAGCAGTTCCACAATCACATGTCCATGAGCCAGGGCAATGGTGGACAGTTGCGGCATTGACGTGGCCATATGCCAGCAACAGCAGCAGCTGGCAGTCGGCGCGGACGACAACAGGCCCGCGGATACCCCCATAGTGCCAGCAGCAGCCCCAGCAATGCTGGGTCTGTGCTGTCATCAGACTGCCCCAGGAAACCACGTGCATGTGGCTCTGGACAGTCCCAACAGGGACCTGTGTCCAGTCAACAAACTCCCGCTTCTGATGACAGTACCCAGTCTGGCTTAGTACCAGATACGGTCCATAGTACCCCTGCCAGGCACAGGTACCATGTCCATGCCCACAGACACTGATCTGTATGACCTGCCAGGTGCAGTCTGTGGCTGTCCACAAACTCCAGTACATGGCAGCCATGAGGTGGAACTGTGTGCATGCATACACACATGCGAAATGTTAACACCTAGGGCTACCACATACATGCACACACTGCACCAACAGTGGCCCACCCTGTACTGCTGTCCCTCACCAGCACACAAACACATACATGTCAATTTGTGGTATCAGTGGCAGACTCAGGCATACCTAATTCAGACCCTGTGCATATGATGAAACTGTGCCACCTCCTGCCATCTCCAACATCAGTGCAGGAACAGGTAAACACGTTGCTGATGCACAGGGTGACTACATAGAAGTGTATTACTAGTATCATGTTGGTAACAGTACAGTGTGCTGATATGATTGTGTGTATATCCCAGCATGCCTGATGCAGTAACTGTATGACTGTCCTGAATTGTTATCTACACCCACAGTAAGTACCATAGTGTAACAGCTGCACATTATTGCATACCGGTGGTAAGGATGTCAACATATAGCCACATACATAGGTAGCACAGGGGAGAAGCTAATGCAAGTAGCGATACGCAATGATGAACATGTACACTAATGGTGGCATGTTGCCCACAACGACTATGCAATGTGGATGTTTGCGCATGTTGATATGTGTGCAGTACCAATTTAATTCAAATTACAATTAAATATGACATAATATCAGTTCTACCATGGACATCTGAGCTGTGTATTCCTGGATACATGTTGATAGTGCCTGCATATTTGCACTGTTACCTATTGGAAGTGTTACCCCTTCTTTGTTGTACAATGGACTACTTCCAGCCCTGTTTACTGTAGCTTTGTTTGCATGCATGTTTGCTTGAGGTCCCCTGGAACACTGATTCCACCTGCAATGCAGATTTACAGAGCTTCTGTGGATTCCTAGTGAGATCTGCATAGCGTACTATACGTATGTCAATTTTCCACCTGACAGAACATCACTGTCTGTCCTGTTCGCATGTACGTTGCCTGTGACACATTGCATATGACTTACCTGGCATTTACCCATGTGTGCAGTCATATATGCCAGTGCTATGAAATCAGTAGTAGTACACCGCACATACTCACCTTCAGTATGTTGTTCCCAATTGGCCCTATGTGTTGGTAATCACCATGGCAATCACACTACTATGGTAGCATGTGCAAAGGTAACCTGTGAATCACCTCTATGGTCCAGTTGTGGTTTATGTGAGTCATGTGGCAATGTCACAGCTGCCACATGTATGCAGTCAACCCTCTCCCCTGGCCAGGAACGTACAACACATGTGTGAGATGCCACCACATAGCCAATCTGGGGACTGAGCACTCTGAACCCAGTACTGCCATACCCTGTCAGGTGGCATGACATACTACAGTGACTACAATACCAGTCTGACATACACCCGCACTGACAGCAATCCGAACACACTGGGGCATACTTGGAGACTCAGAATAGCATCCTGCCTGAACATCACACACCTCCGCAGCTGGCACACAGGCATACGTTAAGTCGGAACAGAGCACATGCCACACATGGCACACACATCCCGTGTGCCACACTCTCACAGCCTGTAGGGCTACACAACACACCTGCTACAGATGTGTCAGGTACCTCTCTTGGCCGCTGCAGTGGGGTCCTGCTCAACAGGCTGTACATGATGAAGGTCACAGTGATATGCCCGTGGGGCACTATGGTCCACCACAAAACACATGCATACAGGTCAGTCAGAGGCATGGACACATATGACTCAGTCATTGTCCATGCCACTATGGATGACCTGAGATGTACCTCCCTGGACTACATGATAGGGAACATAGAAGGGCTCACCCAGCATGTGGCATGGGCCAGTATGAGCCTGACCTTGGTTGCTATCATACCCTCACCAGGTATGCTACCACAATATGTAGGAAGGGTGTTCTATGTCTACATTCTGCTCAATCTCCATTGTCATTCATAGGGTATCCAATGGCTGTCAATGTGTGCTTACATGCTAGGGAAGCCACAATGATTTGCGAGGGGCAGCTTGCATGTGACACCCATGGGCCATTGAATATTGGCGAAGCCCCTTGATACACACATAGTGACTTTTGCTGCCGGACACGGATTACATAGCCACCTCCGCGGGTATCACACGGGATAGGACACTAACAGTAATGCTACACAACACCAGCAGTGTACATCACAAGATGCATGCTCTGGACACTGTCCTCAGCACGGTAAACTGCAATATCTGTGCAGTACCAGATTCCTGATTCACGGCTCACAGGTGCAACCCATCACTGCCAGGTTATACCTCATACCATGCCTGTCGTCCCCTACACATGTAACACACATGGACAGGGGGGTGGTATCTCAAGGCACCACAGGTACACACACCTCCAGATTGTTGGCACAGCACAAAGCATCAGGGCCTATCCATGAGCAGCTAACAGTGTGTTGGACTGCCTTCTGGTTCATAGCCTGGCACACACAACCCTCCCATACACAGGAAACTCACCTGTCCTCCCTAACAACACTGGCAATATGACAGTCTCTAGAAATGTCTTTATATGGCTGGACTGCATCCAGCCGAACATTGTGTGTGAGTATTACTGTAGCTACAACACACTAGCTGAAAGGTTCCCAGCATGTAGTCACTGAATTGCAGTGGAACAACATGTTACCACTCCCACAACAGGTGGGAACATGCAGCACCTGTTCATCGACTACATGTAGACTATATGGCCCAGACCAGGTGTGTATCCCCTGCTGTTGGGATTATACCATATACAACTCACACTGTATATACACATACTGCATGCGGCCCCTGCACAGTAAGACACAGTCATAATGTTATGCATTGCAAATACCATTTATCCACTTGAGGCAAGTGTCAGACATGGTAACTACTGAAGGTCACAGGTATATATGTGTATGTGTCACACACATACATCATGTGTGCATTGCCATTGCTGGTTTAAGCAATGTCATGCATTGTTATGAACAACAACCCACATACAGTCATATTGTGTGACACAACCACACGTGGCAGTTGTGGGTTTCCAAAACATACCTATCTGTGCTCTGACAGTGGTAATAGACCCAGTAGCGGAGCACACCATTGGCATTACTGGGCAATTAGCCCTGTTTGGCTGTACTGATAGTGTGGTGACATCACCTGTGTTTACTGGGGGAATATGCAGCATCTGATGTATTGTAGTAGTTGCCAAAAGAAACGGTTTTCTCACACTTGCAATTCCACACACCCTACTACCCCCCCCACACACACACACACACACACTTGCAGGATTCATACCCCTACCTAATTATGTCATGACATGTGAGAGAAATGCATTAGCGAAGTGCACTATTCGGATTACTAGGAGGTTCCTCTTCTCCAGCTACACTTATAGGGTGCTGACATCATCGGTGTTTGGAAAGGGTAATGTGCATCATGTAGTGTGTTCTCCTGATTGCCAAAAAGCACATGACTTTCATACAGAATTGCACACACACAAACTCCCCTCATCCAAACACACACACTTGCTATTTGCAGGATTCAAACCCCTCCCTAACTATGTTATGACACGTGAGACAAATGCATTAACAGAGTGCGCTATTCGGATTACTGAAAGATTTCTCTTCTCCAGATGTACTTATAGGGTGCTGACCTCATCAGTGCTTGGAAAGGGTAATGTTCATCATGTAGTGTGTTCTCCTAATTGCCAAAATGCGCATATCTTTCATACAGACTTGCCAGCACACACACTCCTCTTATCCACACACTTGCCATTTGCAGGATTTAAACCCCTACCTAGCTATGTTATGATACTTGAGAGAGACGCATTAGCAGAGTGCGTTATTCGCATTACTGGGGGGGGGGGTTAACTTCTCCTGCTGGACATATAGGGTGCTGACATCATCAGTGTTTAGAAAGGGGAATGGTGCATCCTGTAGAGTGTTTTCCCAGTTGCCAAAAGGGACATTTCCCTCACACAGACTTGCACACTCACTAACCCCCCTTCACACTCACTGGGCATTTACAGGATTCAAACTCCTACCTTACTATGTTACGATACTTGAGATGGATGCATTAGTAGAGCACGCTATTTGCATTGCTGGGAGGTTTCCCTTCTCCTGCTGTACTTATAGGGTGCTGACATCATCAGTGTTTAGAAAGGGGAATGTGCATCCTGTATAGTGTTTTCCCAGTTGCCAAAAGGGACTTTTCCCTCGCACATACTTGCACACGCACTAACCCCCCTCCACACGCACTGAGCATTTGCAGGATTTAAACCCCTACCTAACTAGACTATGACTCTCGAGACAGATGCATTAACAGAACTCACTCTTCGCATTACTGGGAAGTTTCCCTTCTCCTGCTGTACTTATAGGGTGCTGACAACATCAGTGTTTAGAAAGGGTAATGTGCATCATGTAGTGTGTTCTCCTGATTGCCAAAAAAGCACATGACTTTCATACAGAATTGCACACACACAAACTCCTCTCATCTGAACACACACACTTGCCATTAGCAGGATTCAAACCCCTACCTAACTATGTTAGGACATTTAAGAGAAATGCTTTAACAGAGTGCGTTATTCGGATTACTGAGAGGTTTCTCTTCTCCCGATGTACTTATAGGGTGCTGACATCATCAGTGTTTGGAAAGGGTAATGTTCATCATGTAGTGTGTTCTCCTAATTGCTAAAGTGCACATATCTTTCTTACAGGCTTGCCAGCACACACACTCTCCTTATCCACACACTTGTCATTTGCAGGATTTAAACCCCTACCTAGCTATGTTATGACACTTGAGAGAGACGCATTAGCAGCGCACACTATTCGCATTAGTGGGGGGGGGGTTTATCTTCTCCTGCTGGACTTATAGGGTGCTGACATCATCAGTGTTTAGAAAGGGGAATGTGCATCCTGTAGAGTGTTTTCCCAGTTGCCAAAAGGGACATTTCCCTCACACACACTAACCCCCCTCCACCCACACTGGGCATTTGCAGGATTCAAACCTCTACCTAACTATGTTTTAACACTTGAGACAGATGCATTAGCGGAGCGCGCTTTTCGCATTACTGGGAGAGTTCTTTTCTCCTGCTGTACTTATAGGGTGCTGACATCATCAGTGTTTAGAAGGGGGAATGAGCATCCTGTAGAGTGTTTTCCCAGTAGCCAAAAGGGGACATTTCCCTCACACAGACTTGCACACACAACAACCCCGCACACCCCCCCCCCACACACACTGAGCATTTGCATGGTTCAAACTCCTACCTAACTATATTATGACACTTGAGGGAGACGCATTAGCAGAGCACGCTATCTGAACTACTGGGCATCTGTTCTGCACCTGCAGTATTTATAGGGTGCTGACATCTTTATTTCTACAGAGGTATGTACATCTAGTACTACCTGTCAGGTGGGGGATAGCATATATATGCATTTGCAGCCACCTACTTCAGGGTCAGATATGCACATCGCACTGGCAGGTTATGTTCTATACCATGCTTCGTGACCACAGGACCTGTAACACACACCCCTCCCACATCCAGGACACACACTTTGCTTCCCTGGGAACAGTGCAGGGATATGCAGGTGTTCATATACACCATTCCAGTTGTTAACATCAGGTACAGGCATATTGTGTGTGGGAACTACTCAGGCCTCTACAACATTACCCTACAGCCACTACAATTTGTGGGTCCATGTGCTATGGCAGAACCACTCACCACAGCCACATGGGGGAATACATAGTGCACCTGTCCATCTGCAACATGGGGTACTCACTGTTCCACACCAGAGGTAGACCACCATTGTTGATATCTGACCATACCCACCTTTCCCTGGACATCCATATCCCAACCCCACCCCCAGGCAAGGTTGTCACTGCAAACAAACTGTATTTAGCACAAGCAGACTCTACACTTGTGAAGACTGGGGTGGAAGACTTCAAAGGACCCATGCTGGGGGACTATACTGGCCACTCTGCGTAATCCTTGACAATTGCATTCTATGAGCATGTGTAAGGTTTGCATTGATCATGCTATCCCACATACACCCATGACTGCTCCACAACAGGACACCTGTCAGGTGTACACCAGCCATATATGAGCTGTCCAACAGACAGAGTGAGCTAATACATTGCAGAGTTGTAGCCCACAGAGGGAGGACATCTCTGAACAGTACTGGCACGACACTTCAATCCCACATAATCATCACAACACAGTGTTGACAGTGAAATTGTCCAGACAATGCAGATAGGGCTCCCCTCAGTCTGTTATTGACACCCACTTACTGTTAGAGGTCCTCAGCAACCCTCTCCCAGCACACACCAACAACATGGATGTGGCTTAGCACATTCAAACCCTGGGATCTCCACTGTGTCCCTGCTTGACAGAGGCACAGCACACTAGCCTCACACGATGCCTTATGTAACCTACTTTACAGTGGCACAGTAGCCTACTGTACTGGGGATGCAGATGCCAAGCACACTCTGGCTAAGCTGTCATTCCCTAGGGCAAACAGCCTAGTATTGACCTCTACACCCATATGTTTAATTGTCAGATGCACAATATTTGTTGCTGATAGACTGTCTGCAGGTCTTATTGCCATAGCATTTCCTGTTTCTATGAACAACTTGTGTATCTGTGGAAGATGTTTGAATATGAGGGGGATCCACTATATCACTTATGTCTCTGTAGTCATTTACTGTGTGCACTGGGCAGATTGCTGTGATGTGGTCGGTTCCTGGAATGACACGTACAAATACCAGATATGTCTGGCCAACTGCTTAACAGAGATATGGCCTAAGTGTGTGAGCATGCCCAGTACAGCCTTTCCATGGCATGTTGTCTGACATATGCCTCATTTATCAAAGTGTGCGAGCATGCCCAGTGTGAGCTTTCCATATGTTGAACTCTGCAGTCCACCACATATTTGGGTGAGTGTGAACTTCAGCAATATCTCACATTTATGGTTGTGTGTTGGGTGTCATGTTGTGTACTTACTGGCCAACTGCTTCGTGTCTGAACACAACAGGGATTATACTGTGCCTGCAGGGATTGCATGGGATACTTTGCATACAGTTGTCAACATCCTTTCATACTGACCTAACACTGTAGTACCGTATAGTGTACTGGTTCAGTACTTTCACTGTGGTGGACAGTATCCTGGGCTTTAGTCCTATCACTGCTTTAAATCTTCATAGTGAGCACACCAGACTGTGTAGGGGCCAGTTGTTCACATATGACCATGTTGCATTATGTTCAGATATGGACTACCTAAACCAGGCTTGTCCAACATTGGTAGTGTATTCCACAACATAGGTGGACATTGGCAAATACTAGCGATGTGCCCTAGGCCATTTCTAATGCTAGTCGGAGAGTGTGTTTGTCCTTCGACACACATTGTAATTGGAGTTTGCCATGACATATGTCATGGTTAGTATACTGTGCCTCCATCTACCTGTGACATAACAGTGATACCCAGGGTAAACCTACCATCTCCCATCCACTCATCAAGATTCCTCTTGAGGAGTGTCAATGGGTGACTCTCTGGCTAACCTGTACTGGGAGTTTACTCAAGAGTGGGGGTGGCTTCTGTGTTATGGATCATTCAGTACAGCTTGTCCTATGTATGTCAGTGCTGGGGTTCAGGTCTCTCATGTGCATAGCTCACTACCATTCAGATTGTACAAGGTGCAGCATGTTTATTGATTCCAGCTTGGACATGGCTTTATACATCAGGCACAGCTTGCCTCTGGGTGGGCAGTATGGCAGTGTGTGGAGCTGCAGTTTGTTTAATCAGGCAACACATGGCATCTGTTCAAGCTCTTTGCTACTCCTGGTGAGGTACTGTTGTGGACTTTACAGTTGATGGAGGTGTCTGCTGAGGTACATCCCACAGGGGCTATTGTAGTCAATGGTAATGCTGATGAAGGATGACTGCAGAGCCACAGTGACCTCCCCTTATCTAGATCTGACAACCTTCATGATTAGGTGGGTATATGGTATGTTTCTGTGAACACTACAGCCACATGTTTGTCCAATGCAGGATATCTATCACCTGGTGTCCCCAGGTCTCTCATTACATGTTAGGTACATAATGGGTTAACACCTGTGTGGTAATTGGTGGGCACTTACTGTATGTCCATTTGGTTGACTATACACATTTCTGCAATTAGCTTGCTGACATGGTTATGGCACCAGTTGTCTGTTTCTATGTGGCCCTTTTGTGGGATGCTTGTGTCAGCTGGGGGTCAGATATGGTGGGCAATTTGTATTCCTCTGCATACATGTTCAGTCACAGTCCTTCCATGTTGGCCTGTACCTATGGGACATATATACGGAACGAGGGAGGTACCAGGACCAAGCCTTGTGGGATGCCACTTATATCTGGTTTGTAGTCTGACATGGATGCAGCATGTCTGACCATGTCAGTTCTGTCCTTGGTCTGGTTTTCAACCCCTCTACTGACATAGGGGTTTATATTTAAGCTTGTGAACATGTCCATACTGAACACGTAGGGTATTGTATGGAAGCATTTGCACGGTCCAGCTACGCTGTGTGGACCACATTGCCCTCATCAATGACCTTAATGACTGTGTCAACTGGGTCAAACATGTTTAGGGGCTGGATCTGCACTTATGACAGCCACACTGAGTAGGGTCCGGTGTCAGTAGGTCCCCGATAGCTTTATGTCTGCGGTACATGCTGATCCTTTCCATAGCTGTGCAGACCAAGCTTGTCAGGATCCTGGGGTGGTAGTTTGCAGTATCCATTCAGGCAACACCTTTGTTGAGAAGGACCACTGTTGTTGTACACTGCTTTTTGGGTACATATCCTGTGGTAAGGCTGACATTGAGCAGTAGTGTGATTTGGCATTCCATTCTTCTTGGAGTCCATGTTGGACTCAGCCCAGGACACCATCTCATACCTTTGCTGCTGTGTGTTTTGCTTTGTAGATGCTGGCTGTTACCTCAGCATCTGCAGTGTCAGGGGGCCAGCAGTCTGCTGGGATAGATATTTTGCATTCTGGGGGGGGGGGGATGCACTGCACCTGACAGGTTGTATGTTAGCAATATGTGTGTGTGTTTGGTATGTTGTTTGTAATATTTGTGTGATTCGGAGCATATCTGTGAATTCCCAACATGGTTCCTACCATCAGTTGAGTAAGCCTTGTGATTATCCTTAGTGTCCTGTACAGTTTGTTTCTTCATATGTTCATAGGTTCATACTAGGCTATCCACCCTAGGGCATTTGTAAGCCTAGCCAGAGTGTGTGCGTCTTTTGCCACCCCTTGCTATGTGAATAGTATGGCCATTTATGATTTACTTTACTGTGCCTCTGTCTGGACGTGACACAGTGAAGACCCCCAGTGTACATCTACGATCATCCATCCACTTGGCAATGCTCCTGTTGAGGGGTGTCAGTGAGGGGCTCTGCCTAACATGGGGTGGGATCCTGTTCCAGGGTGTGGGGAACCTCTGGGTTATGTATCTGTCCCTCCAGCACATCCTATTTCATTATGTGTTGAGATTGACATCTGTCACTCTCACAGCTCCAATGGCTTTGATTTTCCTGGGGTGGAGCATGTCCATTACTCCTGTGTTGGACATGGCCTTGTACAACAGACATACAATGCCTCTATGTAGGCAGTATGTGACTGCATTCAGCTGGGGTGTCTACAGCCAGGCAGCATATGACATATATTTGAGACTCTTTATCCTCTTGGTGAGGTACCTTTGAGGTCTTTCTAACTGCTGCAGGTGTCAGGTAAGGTACATCCCATATGAGTCATTGTACTAGATTATGGGTCTGATAAGAGAACGGTACAGGGGCACAATGACCTCTGTTGATGTAGATGTGAATCCTTTCATGATACAGTGTCCAATATAGACAGTCTTCCTAGCCACAGCCACATTGGCAATGTGAGTGTCACATAACAGGTTACTGTCCACTTGTGTCCCTAGGTCCCTGATTACTCCTTGCATACATAATGGTTTACCACCTATGTGGTAATTTGTGAGTAACTTGTTTGGTATTTGGTGGGACATTCATACTGTACAGTGTCTTCAGGACGTCTGGGTGGGGTTCCTGTGTGTGAGAGTGTGGTCTGTAGCATGCTACAGACTGTACAGCAGTTTTGACTACAGTTAGGTGCACATGGGTGTTCTCCACTGCTTCATGCATTGTCAGTTACCTGGACATATGGGTGTCTGTGCTGCATATGGATACTCCCCCTCCTTTGATGTTTTCGTCCAGGTTTTGGGGCCATAATGCATGATATGAGGTATAACCTGGTAGTGCTGGTGTGCTGTCAGTAGGCTTGCAGCAGGTTTCTGTCACTGCACAGAGATCGATGTTCTCCATACTGGGAAGGGCCTCAGGAGCATGCATATTGCGGTTTACACATCTGGCATTGGTCAGCATTACCCTTATGTTTCTTACCACTTATGTTTTTGAGGGTGGTGGGTTAGTCTTTTCAGCCTTGCCTACGTACGGCTCTATGGAGGTGGCAAAAGCCTTATCCAATATCCAGACGCCCAGGGGTAACTGGTGCAAGCCATCCCTGAAACAGCAGCTTGGCTTGTCATGCATGACATCTCAAGCAGACAGACATTAGATCCTCTTGGACTGACAACTGTAATTGTGCCACCTGTTAAAGCTGATCATTCTGTGTTTGTACTGTGGCATCATTCTTGGTGAGGGTATGATGCTGCAAACGGCCATTGTCATACCGGCCTGGAGTACATACTCAGAGAGCTCATCCATGTCTCTTTTCATGTAGTCCAGGGAGGTACATCTCAGGTCATTCACACCAGCATGGACAATGACTGCATCATATTTCTACTTGCTTTGGGGTGACATGCGTACTTGAGTTATGTGGCGTATTGTAGCAGCCTACAGGCAGCTTACTGTACCCTTTCCCTTGTTCAGTCTGGTGAGTGGGACAGCAGTGTGTCTGCCTCTTGAGACACCTATTACAACTGTATCAGGCATGTTGTTTCTCCTTCTGGCCTGTGACTGTTTGGCACACCAGCTTTGTGTACTATGTGTTGCATGTGCTATGTTTGGAGGTTGTGGTTGCTTGGGGGTCTGCTTTGGAGGCCTCTGTTGGAGTGGTGTGTTTGTAATTAGGGCCTCCGGGAATGTTTTTCTGTGTTTATGTGTTTGGTTTACAGTTGTGATAGGTCTATGTGGGACTGGGTTTGTGGTGTGTGTGGTTACCTTCTCCTCCTGACTAGTTTTGACAGTACTGAGTTGGGGGAGCTCAGCCTCTGGTTTGGATAAATGGTTGCATCTCTCACATATATATGTATTTATTGGGGGGAGTTGAGGGTTGTCTGTGTACTTGGGGCAGGTGTAACATTGCCTCAGGATTCACAGATTCTACTTGTTGTAGCTGGCCTTAGTGGATTGTATGTGTGAACATATTTTATTGCCATACTACTAATCAGTGATTACTTCCCTTTTTATGTTTGCTCTATCATGTAGTAGCTTCCTCATTCTCTTGCATGGTTTGGTAATGGCTGGAGTCCAGCATGCCAGATGCCTGCGTGTATGTTAATCCAGGCATTCCTGGCTGTGTTCATGGAATGCCTGTATAACAGGTTCTGCGGTGTGTCCCATATTTTGCACCTGCACAGGGCCTTTAATGGATTCCACATCAGTTTGGAGGGGTGCAACTTATGCTTTACACATGTTTTTTTACTGTGGTTTTCTGGCCAGGGACTGTGGTCAGGATGTGTATATCTGGTGTGATTTCTCTATGGTCTGGTCTTAGCAGTGAGGGATACACTTCTCATCTTGCCATCCAGTACCCATGTTGCTGATTATCACATCCAGTATGCTTACCCCTCTTGTGGGAGTGGTACATTGTTCCTGGGCATTTTGGTTTATGGATTCTAGGAACTTTTCTCCTACAGTGTTGGTGCTAGTATAATGCTCCCAGTGTATGTCTGGGTATTTTCAGTCAACCAATATAATGTGGTTTGGGGGGCTTGATATATTCATGTATTCCAACATAGGCCAGGTGCAGTTCCTGGTGTTAGGACGGTAGTCTGTAGCAGGCTATATACTGGGAGGCGGTTTTAGCCACTGGTACTTGACCATGCTGCTTCTTGTTGTGGTACCAACATGGGAGTGTGGTTATCCTTAACAATTATTGCTAGTCACCCTCCTTTTGTAGCTTGTTCCATGTTTTGAGGCTGTACAGCACAGTATGAGGTGTAACCTGGTAGTGTTAGGGTGCTGATGTGAGCCTTGACCCAGTTTTCTGTTACGGGACAGATATCAACATTCTCCATACTGTGTGCATTTACACTGCACACATCTAGCTGTTTAGACTTCTGGCATTGGGTAGCATTACATCTACGTTCTTATCCCTTGTGGTACCTATGAAGGTGGGTTTGTGTTTTGAGACTTACCTATTCAGGGCACGCTGTGGGTACGGACAGCCTTTACCAGTATCCATGAGGCCTGGACTGATAGGTGCATGCCACCCCTAGCAGGTGGTGCATCATGTCATGCTCAGCATGTCATCCCAGGCTGGAACACATTGGCTCCCCTTTGACTAACTGCATTACTTCAGCCAATTATTGCAATTGATCATCCCATCGTCATATTGTGGCTTCATGCTTGGTGAGGGTGGATGTTAGTCAGGGTCCTCAAGTGTGCATATAGTACATGGTGTTACATTACTTAACACATGGCATTCATGCATCAGGTGGTGCTGCAGGGCTGCCTCTGTCGGATGCACATATTACACTCCCTGTACGTTTGAGAGCAGGTCATGTCATTTTAGGCATCTCTGTTATTATTTGAGTGAGTCAGAGAGGGGTATCATTCCCAGGGTTACTACTGAGCCAGTGTATGTGCTATGCGTTGCCTCTTTGCCAAGGCCAGGGCATACTGGGCACTCCTCCTTCTGCCTACTGAGGCAGGCTCAGGTTGTTCCTCCTCCGAGTCACGCTCTGCCTGTGATGGCCTTGGCAATGGTGGGGAGCTGTTTGGCCCGACCCTATTCTGGTCCTTCTGCAGCTGTTTTCGCAAGATCATATTATGTAGCATAGCACATACCATGACAATTTGGGTACATGTAGTTGGTGAGTACTGCAAGGCTCCACCAGATGTGTCCAGACACCGGAAACGTGACTTGAGCAGCTCAAACACACGCTCTATTACATTACGTGTTTGTACGTGTGCCTCATTATGGCGTTCCTGTTCAGGTGTGTGTGCATTTCTGATGGGTGTCATCAGCCACGGCTCCAGTGCATAACCTGCATCCCCCACTGGTTTCCGTGTGGGATGTCCCCATTTGCAAATGTCTGGTACAGCTGCGTCAAATGCCAGATGTGGGAATCATGGTAGCTCCCAGGGCAGCCAGCGCACACATTCATTATTATGCCCTGGGCATCACACACAACCTGGCAGTTGATGGAGGGGAAGCCCTTGTGGTTAATGTAGGCCCTACCCCACTCACTGGCTGGTGCTTTGATGCGTATGTGCGTGCAGTCTATTGCACCCACTACCTCAGGGTATTCCGCTATTTGCTGGAAGAGATGCATATTGCTGGCCAATACCTCACGGGCATTGGGGAAATATACATGATCACCGGCATGTGCTGACATGGCATCCAGGAACTGGTGCAGTACCCTGGAGGCTGATGCCTGTGATATCCCCATCATATCACCAGTTGGTCTCTGGAAAGTACCTGTTGCTAGTATTCTTAGGCCAACACATACCTTGGTTTCCACTGGGATGGGTTCCCCTCTGTTGGTTCTGTGTGTGAGGCGTGGCCTGCACAGCTCGACAATTTGCTGCAGGAGGTCTCTGTCCACTCTATAGCGCTCTACTATCTCCAGCTCATGTAACCTGTGGTAGGTGACCCTGGGCCTGTACACTCTTCTCCGTCTCCTCACTGTGGGTTGTCTGACACCATCTGCATTGTCACCACCCTCAGCAAGTCGCCTATGTCTCATTATGACAGCTATGGCAGCCCTTAGCATTTCAGCTCTGAGTTCAGCTTTTTCAATTTTCACTTCTAATAGCTTACTCCTGTCTTGCAGTGTCTCTTGAGAGATACATCCTGCACTTCTGTTTGCAGAGTTTTAAGTGCTTGGCTGAGCTATTATTCTGCCTGTGTAATTGCCTGCTTCTAATTGTTTTCACCTACTAGCTCCAGCACTATTCCCTGCTAACTTCCTACTAATTCTGTTGCTTCCTTTTTCCTTTATGTTTCCTCAGGATGGAGCAAAGTGCATACCAGCATAAACACGCTCACAGTGGCTTACACGCGTGCTCACATGCTTACACGGTTCCGAATCTGCTTATTTGGGTTAAAACACACGCACACCAGTGCAAACAGTGTTACAACTATGCCAACAGGCTCCCACATGCTCAGTCTGCCCTACACACACGCACACTAGCGCAAACAGTCTTACAGGTCTACCAACACGCTCCCACATGCTCAGTCTGCCGTGCGCTCACTGTCCTACCCGCACCTCATGGCGCGCACACGTGCACATGCACGCCCAGCAAGCAACTTTGGTGTAAGTAACAGTGTACACCTTCCATTTCTTGACTTTCCCTTGCTTATCTTGTGGCACTCCTCTTTCCATGATCTGTGTCTGTCATCTGTCATGTAACACTGACCTCCAATGAACTGCATTTATTTCTACCATTCCCCCCTGTGATGTGACCTATCTCCTACTCTATTCCTCCCCCTTATGTATCTCTTACACTACTCAGAATGTGCTCATTTTCTATGTAACAGTGGAATTCAGTACCCTAACCCTCATTTACATCAGATTGCCTACTAATGCTTAGTTACATGTCTTAGACTCAGCTTCCCCCTTTAGCAACCACTACACTGTGGCCATGTTGTTTTTGGTCTGCTGGTCCCTGCATTGTAATTCCATGTATTGCATAAAACCCACATTTGGGGTTTATAACCTTCATTTTTATGTTTTATACAGTGCAGCCCATTTTCACAGGGCTGTGCTGCGTTTAAACATAATATTTGCATCAGGGTGCCTTGCCAATGGCCACATATTTGGCCACTGGCATGCTGCCTGACACGTATGCACCCTTTATTTGGAGCTGACATGGCTCCATTGTGATTTTTGCAGGAATGTACTCAGTTGTCAACTGAGTACATTTCTGCAGCTAAAACGGCTCTTACACAGGCTGCTTTCTGTTTTGTGGATCGCTACTCTACCTCATTTGCATGCCTTTTGGCTGCAAGTGAGGTATTTAGCATATCCACGCCCAGTCCATGTAAGAGACATTTTAGCTGGTCTCTTACACAGAGTTTCGGGCTGTTCCTGGATCGCGAGGCTTGCATGGAGTGTTACACGTCTCTTACACTCCGTGCAAGCCTTCGTGAATCCTGCCCAAGGTCATCTCTAAACTATTCAGAATAGTAAGAAAAAATATAGAACAACAATATAACTGTAAACTGACTTACTACAGAAATGAGTATACAATTATTGTCACTTACCTGAACATGCAAGTAAACTCCTTACCAAAATGCGATCAGAAATGAGACACTGGGCAAACATTCTTAAGATAAACTCTGTTTAATACCATGCCAAAAAATGGACTAGAATATAAGGTGCATACTTTCTAATATCTAACATACCCAGACACCCAAGAAAACACCACTTTGCGCTGTAGACCCACTTCCCAACACTGTGCACTATAGTCTTTGGCAGGAAACATCCTAGGGAAAACAATATATTTTTCAAAGTGTACCTTCACTCCACCTTCTCTTACAAAGTTTCATTAGCCTAAAGCAGAGGGAAATGTCTTACAATTTGCATTGAACACCTGCAGCATTTCACAGGGGTGATTTTGATACGTGTCAATCAACAATCAATGTATGCATGATGTCACTGTCAAATCTGCATGGCAGTCAATCATGCATCATTTGCGTATGCTATCACAGCCATTTGATATGCCAGTCATACAAGCCATGCCCAGTTCTGTGCAGAATGACTGGGGAGGAACTGTTCTACAACAATGCCTGCCAAATTACCTCTATTAAATAAAAAAACAACAAAAAAAGCTACTTAGTTGATGCTTTAGTGCAGAGTAAAGCATGTTTTGGTTGACTATTAGAGTGTATGTATGGTGTGTGGTGTATTTTGTGTGTGTGTGTGTGTGTGTGTGTGTGTGTGTGTGTGTGTGTGTGTGTGTGTGTGTGTGTGTGTGTGTGTGTGTGTGTGTGTGTGTGTGTGTGTGTGTGTGTGTATTTATATAAATGTATGCTCTACTCAGCTGGTGCTTACTGCAGGGTGAATCAGGCATGGTTCACTAACTGGTTGGTGCTTAGTACAAGGTAAATTATGTTTGGTTAATTTTATTTAATAATAAGAAAGAAAGAAAGAAAGAAAATAGGCTGGTTGCTACAATAAACCTAAACTAGGTATTATGGGGTTTACCAGCCAGTTGCAGGTATTTGATGAATAAATAGGTATTAATGGAAATAAATGTCTAACTAAATATTGTGTGGGTACACCAAGTTTTAGGCAACCTTTCTAGAAATTATGTATTTAGGACCAAATCACAGAAATAGCTATGATGGACACTCTATAACAACCCCCACTGCAGCAAAACCAAAAGCACAAGCCTTGCAGTTCATGACCAGGTGGCTTATTTTTTGGATTATTTATACATTTACCTGTGTGCTAACTAACAATTTTTTAAAACTTAAAAAAAAATACAGCATGATGCTGGCAATCCTGTGGCTAGGTAGTAGAATATTGCACCCATTTAAAATTTATTGGTGTTAACTTCTTAGAAGGGGGGAGGTAATTGGGAAGTGCACAGAACTTGTCAGACAAGGCTAGAATATTTCAGATGAGGGCAATGCTTTTACCTTATCATTTAGATTATTTTATCTATTGTTTATTCCTGCAAAGCTCTTTAGTGGAATAGAGAGCAGATGGAAGGCATAATTCTACATAAGGAAGGTGGGAGCACACAAAAAATGCAAAAGATTTTATTTTAGCTGCTAAATTCAAGATGCGATCTTGGCTCAAGACTGAAGGTTTTTTGTAAGAGCACTAAAATTTGTTTGTTAGCTTGTGTTTTTCATCTCTCACCCCCCCCCCCCGCCCCCCAGAATCATTACATTTTATGGCAGGGGGTTGAGTGGAGACAAAACAGATAGCATTATGCAAATTATAAAAAGGTTTCATGGCTTTCCACATACAATTCCTGAGGGGAATGTTTCAGACCTTTATCTTGGTAATTTTTTGGGAACTGTAAATGTCTTCAGTTGTAAAACTTTCCTAGCAATCACTATTAACTTACATATTCTCGTATGTTTGGTGTATAAATCTGCAAACAAACTAATATATAAATGCTTACTTTGGGTATTCTTGCCTATGGTTACTCCCTGTCCTGTTGTCAGCGGGACCCTCACAGATTGAGCCTTGTCATCCCATTGCCTGCACTATCAAGCAGTGGGACTTTAAAAGTCCCATTTACAGTGCACACTGAATTGCCATGGAAAAGCTGAAAACACTTCTGTTTTGTCCATAGCAGTGTAGTTATGTCACCAACCCAGGCGTAGGCAGAGATATTCCCTGTTAGGTCCAGGTGGTAAAAATCATGCAGCAATTGGCTGCAAGGATTGAAGGGGGCTGGGATTCCCATCTAAAGAGCCCTACAAGGGTCACAGCTGTAGAGCGGTGTTGTATTAGTGCTTCTGCAGCTGCTAATTTGATTAAAGGACTGAGATTTTTTGCCAGCCAGCAAACCAACAAGCCAGGAAGCCAGCCAGTCAGGAAGCAAGACAGCTATGAAGCCAGCCAGCTGGGGAGCCTGCTAGCTAGGGAGCCTGCTAGCCAGCCAGCCAGCTAGGAAGCCTATCAGCCAGCCAGGCAGCCAGTCCAGCAGGTAGGCAGCTTGCTAGCCAGACAGCCAGTCCAGCAGGTAGGCAGCCTGCTAGCCAGCCAGTCCAGCAGCTAGGGAGCCTAACAGCCAGCCAGTCCAACAGACAGGGGGTCATTCATCCTGCCAGCCATTCCAACAGGAAGGAAGCCAGCTAGCCCAGCAAAGACTGGTGATAGGGGTAAGTACATAGTATTGTGTGGCTCTAGTTATTTAAAATGGAAACATTGTGCTTTATTTAAATTTAAGTTTTTAATATTTAGAGGTAAACAGGGGTGCAGTACAAAGTATTTAAATCTGTGCAGTGATAATTTTGAGATTTCCAAGTAGTAGTTTAAAATGGTAATATTCTGCTTTATTTAAATTTAAGTTTTTAACATTTAGATGTAAATGGGGGTGCAGTATGCAGTATTTACATCTGTGCAGTGGTTATTTTGAGATTTTCAATTAGTAGTTTTTAAAGGTATAAAACTGTCCCCAGGATTCATGAAGATTGCACCAGGTGCAGGCGTAGCATAGGCGGTATAATGCCAAATATGGCCACCAAACAATTCAGGTACGATCCAATTCCACGTGCACTATCAGCGTACGCCAGATGTGCGCAGCCGTCAGCTTAGGTATGCTAATCACAAATTGCACAGTTCCGCACCATGCAAATGAAGGTACATAGTGATTCATGAAGTGGTGCAGGCATAGCGTAAGCCCACAGAAATGTAAACCAAAAAACACGGTTTACATTTTTCCAAACAGAACATCGGAGCTATGAAAGTGGACCAGACTCATGTATTACAAAGTATACAACCAGTGGCATAAGAAAAGATGCACAACACCTAAAAAACATTTAATGTCATGTCAACAGTAACGCAAAGTACAACCGCAGGGCATGTGTGTGCAAACGGGAACACAAAGAAAATATATACAAATGTAATAAAATCGCAATGTAATACAAATCATGATTTCACCATAATACTCAATGGTATGCATGGTACATCACAACCAAGCTGCAAGGGTTGCTAAGGGTCTGTGACAGTGTTCAGAGCAGTAACTAGGAATTAGTACTCAATGCCATGCAAATGAGGCAGGTAATAGTGAATCGCAAATGTCAAGCCAGACTAAGGATGTACCATACGGCGCAGCACTACAACACCGAGGAGTGGTTTAGAGATATACATGACATCAGCAGTGGGGTGTGCCACTGTAGCTGTAAGCACATTGGAGCAATGCAAATCTGGCCTGGCCATTGCTAAGCAAAGCTGCAGGACAGGGGTGGGGAGGTAGGTATAGCATAGTTTAGCTGAGAGCATGTATGGTGCCCGAAAGCGCATGTGTACGGGGATGAAAACATGCCCGAAACCCAGTAAGCGGATGCACGTGCTGCGCACCATAGCTGAAACAGGAAAGTCAGGGGAAGAAAATAAGGAAATGCCACAGCAGGGTAATTGGAGTACAACTGAGCAATTAACACCTATTAACTCACAATGGGCAATCGACGGCAGCTGACAAGTCTGCTCACAGAAACCTGAAAAACAGGATAGAGGAGGTGTCAGATTGCAAAGAAAAGAGAACTGTCATAGCAGAGCAAAGCAAACCTGCAGTAGACCGGCCATAGAACACATTAAGCAAGATAAGCCAGGTTTAGGAAAGTACAAATGAAAGCAGGCTGCTGGATGCATGCCAGAAAATGGGAGGTGAACTGTTAAGAAATGTAAAGGGAAGGGCAAGAGGTAACCTACGGCAGCCAAATGTAATTCAACACCAAAGGCACCACAATAGTAGTTCCTGTCATAAAACACATAAGATACCCTGTAGCTACGATCGTACATACACACCCTATGACATCTTCAGTGTTCACAGCACAATAGTATAAAGTATGAAAGCACCACACACACACTTGCGCATTCCCAAACACTGCATCATAGGTGTAAACAGATGGGGAACTTTTAGGTTCATAGGTTCATAGGTTCATAGGTTCATACTAGGCTATCTGCCCTGGGGCAATTATAAGCCTAGCCTGATTCTGTATGGCTTACGCCATCCCTTGATTTGAGTATACTGTGTCCTTTTTAAGGTTTAGTTTACTGTGCCTCTGTCTAATAGTGACATGGGAGTAATCCCTGGGACAAACCTACGATCCCCCATCCACCTATCGAGATTCTTCTTGAAGAAATTCAGTGAGGTGCTCTGCCTCACATGAACTGGAATTCTATTCCAGAGCAAAGGGAGCCTCTGGGTTATGAACCTGTCCCTCCAGCAAGTTCTATTTATTTCTGTGCTGAGGTTCAAGTCCCTCGAGCGTGTGGCTCTAAGGGATTTAGATTTACTGAGGTGGAGCATGTCCATTAATTCTGGATTTGACATAGCTTTGTATGTCAGGCATAGATCACCTCGAAGTAGGCGGTATGCAACTGAGTAGAGCTGGTGTTTTTTTAACCGAGCAGCATATGGCATCTGTTTGAGACCCTTAATCCTCTTGGTGAGATACTTTTGGGGTCTTTCTAATTGCTGCAGGTGTCGGGTAAGGTACATCCCAAAAGGGACATTGTATTCTATGATGGGCCTGATGAGGGATGAATAAAGGGGCACGATTACCTCTCTTGATCTAGATGTGAAACCCTTCGTGATGAGGTGGGCTATGTAGAAGGTCTTTCTAACCACTTTGGCAATGTGGTTTTCAAAGGAGAGATTGCTATCAATTGGGTCCCCAGGTCCCTAATAACTTTCTCTGTACTTAATGGGTTTCCACCTATGTGGTAATTTGTGGGCACATTGTTTTTGCCAAAGGGTATGACTATACATTTTTTGGCATTTAGCTTTAAACCATGGCGCTGGCACCAGTTATCTGTCTCTGTGAGACCTTTTCGAAGGATGTTTGTGTCAGCTGGAGAGTCGATTATGGCGCCCAGTTTGCAGTCATCTGCGAACATGGTGAGCCATAGTCCTCCCACGTTTGCCTGTACCTCGGAAAAGTATATACCGAACAAGAGTGGTCCCAGGACAGAACCCTGTGGGATGCCACTTGTGACCGGTTTCGAGTCTGACATGGCTCCAGCAACTCTCACTCTGTGGGTTCTGTCTTTGAGCCAGTTTGTGACCCATCTTGTGACATAGGGGTTTATATTTAAGCTGGATAGCTTATCTATGATGCCCAAGTGGGGTATTGTGTCAAATGCCTTTGCAAGGTCCAGATAGGCTGTGTGGACTACCTTCCCTTCATCTATGGCTTTGGTGACTGTTTCGAAGAAGTCAACCAGGTTCAAAAGGCAGAATCTGCCCTTGACAAAGCCGAACTGGGTAGGATCTAGTGTCTGTAGGTCCCCAATGTCTTTGTTTATGAGCTCCATGAAGATCCTCTCCATAGCCTTGCAGACTAAGCTAGTCAGGCTTATGGGGCGATAGTTTCCAGGATCCGTAGAGGCTCCACCTTTATGGAGTGCGACCACTGTTGCTGTACGCCATTCTGTGGGCACATATCCTGTAGTGAGGGTGAGATTGTATAGCTGTTTTATTTGAGGGATTAGTTCCTCTTGGAGTTCATGTAGGATGCATCCTGGGACACCATCTGGTCCCATGGAAGCAGTGTTTTTTGCTTTGGAGAGGGCAGCCTTCACCTGAGCATCAGAGATGTTTGGGAGGCAGTCCTCTGCCGGGATAGATACTTGCTCTTTTGGGGGGGAGGGGGTGGAGAACTTTGCACTGAACCTGTCTGCAGGATATTGGCGATGTCTGTGGGTTCAGTGTATTTTTTGTCATTTAGAATCAACTCAGAACAAGTCTGGGAGTTGCATCCCAGGTTCCTAACATAACTGAAAAAATGATTGTCTTTGGTGTCCTGTGCAATTTTTCTCTCGAAGCTGGCCTTGGAGGATTTTATGAGGGATCGTAATTTTTTGCTAGTACTGATCAGAAATGCCTTCCCTATTAGGGATTTTGCTCTATCATGTATTAGCTTCCTCCTTTTGTTGTACAGTTTATTTATGGCAGGGGTCCACTAGACTGGACACCTGCCTTTGGATGATCGGGTCTTGGTTTTGTTTGGGATAGCATGATCCATGCATTCCTGGAGATGTCCATACAATGCATTTATATAGGATTCTGCAGTTTGGGCCGTAGTTTCCACTGGCCCTGGGGCCTTGAAGGATTCCACTTCGGTTTTGAGAAGTGAGAAGTTCGGTTTTGAGAAGTTTTTCACTGTGGTTTTCTGGGCTGGGGGTGGGGTCGGGATGTGTACATCCAGTGAAATTAATTTATAGTCTGATCTTACCAATGAGGGATATACTTCTGGTGTGGAGCATAGAGTCCCCATGTTGGTAATGATCAGGTCTAGTATGTTCTCCCCTCTTGTGGGAGTGGTGACTAGTTGTTCCATAGCATTTGAGTTTATAATTTCCAGGTAGCTTTGGGCTAAGGTGCTGGGGCTTGAGTAGTGCTCCCAGTCAATGTTTGGGTAGTTGAAGTCGCCCAATATAATGGTGTTTGGAGAGATCTTCATGTTTTCCAATGTTTTCAGGAAAGCCGAGTGAGATTCCTGACTTTGAGAGGGTGGTCTGTTGGATGCTATAAACTGAAAAGCAGTCTTGCCCACTGTTAGTTGCACATGGATGGTCTCCGATACTTCGTGCAATGACACTAATCTGGAGGTGTGGATATCCTTGATAAATATGGAAACTCCCCCTCCTTTTGTGGTTCGGTCCGGGTTTTGGGCCGAAAAGCATGATATGAGGTATAGCCTGGTAGTGCTGGGGTGCTCTCTGGAGCCTTGAACCAGGTTTCTGTCACTGCACAGATATCGATGTTCTCCATACTGGGGAGAGCTTCGAGTGTGTGCATCTTGAGGTTAAGACTTCTGGCGTTAAGCAGCATTACCCTTAGTTTCTTGTTCCTTGTGCTGTCTATGGGGGTGGGTTTGACTTTTGAGCCGTGCCTAAAAAAGGCACTATGGGGGTGGCAAGAGCCTTTGCCAATATCCGAAAGCCCAGTGGTGACAGGTGCAAGCCATCCGTAGCGAAGCAACGTGGCTTGTCGAGCATGTCATCCCAGGCTGACAGACACTGGATCCCCTTTGAATGACACCAAAATTTTAGCCAATTGTAAAAATCGATCATTTTGTCTTTGTACTGTGGCATCATTCGAGGTGAGGGTAAGATGCTGCTCAAGGTCACGGTCATACCAGCCTGGGCTACATGATCAGAGAGCTCTTCTATGTCTCTTTTCATGTAGTCCAGGGAGGTACATCTCAGGTCATTCACACCAGCATGTACAATGACTGAGTCATATTTGTATTTGCTTTGCAGTGACCTGAGTGCTTGCGTTATGTGGCAGATCCTAGCACCCGACAGGCAACTCACCATGACCTTCTCTTTATTCAGCCTGGTGAGCGGGACATCAGTGTGTCTGACAATAGAGTCACCTATTACAAGAGTATCAGTTGTGTTATTCAGCCTTAAGGGTTGTGGCTGCTTGGCACACTGACTTTGTGGGCTATGTGTTGTGCGTGTTTTGTTTTGAGGTAGCGTTTGCTTGGATGTCTGCTTTGGAAGTCTCTGTTGCTTAGGTAGATTTTTATTTAGAGCCTCCGAGTATGTTTTTGTGTATTTATGTGTTTGGTTCGCTGATGTGGTGGGACTATGTTGTACTGGAATTGTGTTGTGTGAGGTTACCTTCTCCTCCTTACTGGTTACACCAGTTTTGAGATGAGAGAGCTCAACCTCCAGTTTGGCTAAATAGTTGCATCTCTCCCATATATTTGAACATATTTGGAGGAGGAGAGGGTTGTCCGTGTACATGAGACAGTTGTAACATTGCCTCAAAATTCCCAGCTGGACTGGAGAGGAAACCATTGACTGACCTTTGGACATGCTAGAGTAATATAGGGAAACTGATTTTAAGACGGACCAATCGAGGACAGGGTAATCGTAGAGAGTATGAGTAAGTAGTGCTTATGGTTTAATAGTGCTAACTTGTAGGATTACTTAATTGGACCAGTGAAGGGCCTTAGAATGAGAATATGGTGTTTAAACTGAGAGATAGAGCAGTTCTAAAGGAAAAAGTGAAGAGCAGACTTTGTGGAGCCAGGAACAGTTTAAACCCAATTAGGCGGCGCTGCCCGCTGTTGCGCTATGCACAAAAATGTGCAAAACCACGCAAAAGATGATTTTAAGAGAGGAAGATGAAGGAGTTTGGAATTGACCCAAAATGGCCAATAAAACTACAATTTCAGGTCAGTAACCACTCCCACAGGGGCAGGCAGGCTGCTCAATGTTTTTCACTAACCACTGATCAACAGAGAGACTTCCCTTTAGCCCAAGCAAAAAAACGGCCTCCAAGAAAGTTACAAACAGTTCAAGAACAGCAAGCCTGTAACTGAACTTTTTTAAATCTCAGAAAAGTGGGAAAAAAGCAAGATTTTTTTGTTTTTTTTGTGTTTTTCAGAGATAGAAGAGGTTCACAAGTATCAACAAGTTACAACAGTGCAGTAAATGACCCCACACAAGAGTGCTAGGCCAAAGACACATAAAATGCAAGTTTTGAGAAAATAACGATTTTAAAAATAAGTGCAAACAGGAAATTCAGTCAACAGCTCTAGGTTGGGCTCTAAATACAATTACTAATGCAGAAATCAAGTTTAACAAGCCAGAAAATGTTCAAAATAGGTGGCTATGCAGAAAAACTTAGCAAATAAACAGAGGAAAAATACTTAAAATCTCAAAAGTGGCTCCTTTCTTCTCTCAACGTTTTCTCCTCTTGGTGGGTGCTTCACCAACAGCCAAGCCTGAAAAGATGTCAAAACCATTAGGCAACCAGGTTTTAAGAGAGGAAGATGAAGGAGTTTGGAATTGACCCAAAATGGCCAATAAAACTACAGTTTCAAGTCAGTAACCACTCCCACAGGGGCAGGCAGGCTGCTCAATGTTTTTCACTGCCACTGATCAACAGAGAGTCTTCCCTTTAGCCCAAGCAAAAAATGGCCTCCAAGAAACTTGCAAACAGTTCAAGAACAGCAAGCCTGTAACTGAACTTTTTTTAAATCTCAGGAAAGTAGGAAAAAAGCAAGATTGTTTTTGTTTTTTTGTGTTTTTCAGAGATAGCAGAGATTCACAAGTATCAACAAGTTATAACAGTGCAGTAAATGACCCCACACAAGAGTGCTAGGCTAAAGACAGATAAAATGCAAGTTTTGAGAAAAAAACGATTTTAAAAATGAGTGCAAACAGGAAATTCAGTAAACAGCTCTAGGTTGTGCTCTAAATACAGTTACTAATGCAGAAATCAAGTTTAATAAGCCAGAAAATGCTAAAAATAGGCGGCTATGCATAAAAACTTAGCAAATAAACATAGGAAAAATACTTAAAATCTCAAAAGTGTCTCCTTTCTTCTCTCAGTGTTTTCTCCTCTTGGTGGGTGCTTCACCAACAGCCAACAAGCCTGAAAAGATGCCAAAACCACGAGGCAACCAGGTTTTAAGAGAGGAAGATGAAGAAGTTTGGATTTGACCCAAAATGGCCAATAAAACTATAATTTCAGGTCAGTAACCACTCCCACAGGGGCAGGCAGGCTGCTCAATGTTTTTCACTGCCACTGATCAACAGAGAGACTTCCCTTTAGCCCAAGCAAAAAATGGCCTCCAAGAAACTTGCAAACAGTTCAAGAACAGCAAGCCTGTAACTGAACTTTTTTTAAATCTCAGAAAAGTAGGAAAAAAGCAAGATTGTTTTTGCTTTTGTTTTGTTTTTTTTCAGAGATTCACAAGTATCAACAAGTTATAACAGTGCAGTAAATGACCCCACACAAGAGTGCTAGGCTAAAGACAGATAAAATGCAAGTTTTGAGAAAAAAACGATTTTAAAAATAAGTGCAAACAGGAAATTCAGTAAACAGCTCTAGGTTGTGCTCTAAATACAGTTACTAATGCAGAAATCAAGTTTAATAAGCCAGAAAATGCTAAAAATAGGCGGCTATGCATAAAAACTTAGCAAATAAACATAGGAAAAATACTTAAAATCTCAAAAGTGTCTCCTTTCTTCTCTCAGCGTTTTCTCCTCTTGGTGGGTGCTTCACCAACAGCCAACAAGCCTGAAAAGATGCCAAAACCATGAGGCAACCAGGTTTTAAGAGAAGAAGATGAAGAAGTTTGGAATTGACCCAAAATGGCCAATAAAACTACAGTTTCAAGTCAGTAACCACTCCCACAGGGGTAGGCAGGCTGCTCAATGTTTTTCACTGCCACTGATCAACAGAGAGACTTCCCTTTAGCCCAAACAAAAAATTGCCTCCAAGAAACTTACAAACAGTTCAAGAACAGCAAGCCTGTAACTGAACTTTTTTAAATCTCAGAAAAGTGGGAAAAAGCAAGATTTTTTTTTTTGTTTTTTTCAGAGATAGCAGAGGTTCACAAGTATCAACAAGTTATAACAGTGCAGTAAATGACCCCACACAAGAGTGGTAGGCCAAAGACAGATAAAATGCAAGTTTTGAGAAAAAAACGATTTTAAAAATAAGTGCAAACAGGAAATTCAGTAAACAGCTATAGGTTGTGCTCTAAATACAGTTACTATGTACATGTTGGGAGCTGCCATAGCTGTGATTCATCACCATGTGTTAGTGACTGAAGGTGTTGTGGAGGATGATGCTGACAACCACCGCAGGCCCCGGAGGAAGAGAAGAGTGTTCAGACCAAGGGTAACCTACCAGGGGCTACATGATCTGGAAATAGTAGAGCATTACAGGGTGGACAGGGACATATTACAGCAAATAGTTGAGCTGTGCCAGCCACGCCTGAGATCCAGAAGCAACAGAGGGGAACCCATCCCAGTGGACATAAGGTATGTGTAAGCTTGTGAATACTAGCCACAGGTACCTTTCAAAGGCCAACTGGAGATATAATGGGGATCTCACAGGCATCAGCATCCAGGGTACTACACCAGTTCCTGGATGCCATGTTACCACATGCCAATGAGCATATATACTTCCCCTGAACTCAGGAGGAGTTGGCCAGCAATATGCGTCTCTTCCACCATGTGGCACACTACCCAGAGGTACTGGGTGTGATAGACTGCATGTACATACATATCAAGTCACCACCCGGGGAGCATGGTAGGCACTACATAAACCGCAAGGGATACCAGTCCATCAACTGCCAGGTCATGTGCAATGCCCAGGGCATTATCATGGATGTGTGTGCTGGCAGCCCTGGAAGCTACCATAACTCCCACATCTGGCATGCCTCACAGCTATATCAGGTATTTGTCAGAGGGGACATCCCACATGGCCACCTTGTGGGGGATGCTGGCTATGCACTGGAGCCGTAGATGATGACTCCCATCAGAAATGCACACACACCCATGCAAGAACGCCATAATGAGGCAAACGCACAAACCAGAATCATCATAGAGCATGTGTTCGGGATGCTGAAATCACAGTTCCGTTGCTTGGACATATCTGGTGGAGCCTTGCAGTACTCTCCAGGCAAGTGTGCCCATATCTTCATAGTATCTGCCATGCTACATAATATGATCCTGCGGAAACAGCTGCAGCAGGGACATAATGATGAAGGCCCTCACAGCCCACCGCAATTGCCAATGCCATCACAGGCACATAGGGATTCAGACCACGAACACCCTGTGCCAGCCCCAGTAGGCAGATGGAGGTGTGCCCAATATGCTACGCCTTGGCAAAGAGGGAATGTATAGCACATACTCTGACAGTGTAGGCCCCTACGGACTGACACACCTCTCCACCTGCACACACAGTAAAATGGATGGCACACACACACGACCACCTGTAAATTGCAATGTATAGGTGGCCTACTGTGTGAATCCTACCTACGCAGCCCTCAACCATTGCACACACAACAGCTATTGGAACAAGGAATGTCAACACCTGAACAGTATACGCACCTATCAGCATATGTTGGTACTGTATGTATAGGTTCCTAGGTACATCGGTAGGTACACGCCCGATTGTCAGAGGTCATTCATCAGTCAAGGCAAACAGTGTCTGCTGTTGCCAGCACATTGAGTAACCAACTGACCCTCAGTGGAGCAGAGCCAATTTCGGGATCCACGTGTGTAATCACTGTTCCCCACACACTCTGCATGGATTCCCTGGTGTGTTAATGAGGGGCTCCATACAATGTAATCATGGATGTAGTGGAAAAGCATAGGGTGTAGCCATGACAGGTATCTGTCACCACAGCATGCTCCACCTATGGTTGTGTGAAGGTGTAGCACATTATAGTGTGTGGCTCACTGTGACATACATTCCCAATGCTGGAGCACATCCATTAAACATCACTTGGACATACCATTAATAGGTCTCATCCATATGTAAACTAACTGAGTTACCCATTTGATTGCAGTATGAAGTAACAGCCGTAGTACAGTCCACATACAAAATGCCATAACACATGTACAAATCCCAGATGCCCAAGAGGTAAATGCAATGACTGTCGTGCATGTTCCCGGTACCACATCCTGCAAGGGACATTACGTAATCCCGAAGGCACAAATAATGGATGGTGGATGCAGGTCATCAGATCAGGTTTAGCACATGTTAGTGGGAATATGCGTTGCCCAGTGCTGGTAAGCATCGTTTAAACATGACTATACGGATATGCGCGAAACAGGGCTAAACTTCTCTGAATATCGTGCAAATCACGGTCAGTGATGTCCAGAACAGGTGAAGCTAGCATTATTCACCCTTGTACTAATAGTGCCTGCTCTGAAGGGTAAATGACCACTGCCAGGAGTAGAACACGCAATCATGTACAGAATCACCTAACACTAAGCTACCCAAGATGTACCAACGGCAGGTGTGTAATGTGACAGGTTCAAACACAAAGGTGCGGAGTCCAGGAAACAGTATACACTGACATGTATACAATGACAATGAAAGGTGTATTCTCACTCTCTCTCTGATATATATATATATATATATATATATATATATATATATATATATATATATATATATATATATATATATATATATATATATATATATATATATATATATAGATACATACAATAGAGATAGAAGGGAGATAGAGAGATATATGTTGATATATACGGATTCACCTATACCTTCAAATATATAGATAGGTCAACGACAACCATGGAGGTAGAAATAAATAGGATACTGCCAACTATGGAATGTGTCATATACTGACATGCATAATCACGAGGCTTAAAGACCGAAATAACACAGTACCGGAACACTGGAACCGCATGTAATATTATCACGATATTAAGGGACATTTAGTTATTACTGCTGGTGTTGCGGTCCACGTAGGTACTGTGTTCAACTGTGTTTGTGATTGCTGTAGTCTGTGTATGTGTGTGTTGAGGGTGCTGTGTACATTTCCGTGGGACTGTAATGTGTGTGTGTGTGTGTGTGTTTGCATCGTGTGTCTGTTATTGCTAACTCGGAGGCAGGTCAGTACGGTAGGTGTGGTCATAGATGGCCGTAGGCATACGGTTACCACCTGTCCCACTTTAAGAGGGACAGCCCCTCCCTGGGCAGTTGTGTCCTTACAAAAAATATTAAAAAGGGCAAATGTCTGAGATTGTAGGACATAATTATGTCCCATATATTATGTAATAGTTGCATTAAATAGTTATGCCTGTATCTACAAAATGTAAATGTTACATGAAACATGATAAGTAGCTGAAGTGCTACAAGAATAAGTATGTATTCAGGATAAAGGTATGTTCTATCCTGTGTACTGACCGTGGGTATGTGTCGGCCAGTAAACACTGATGTGTGTCCTGCAAATGTCCAACTATGGCCATTTGAAAAGGTGGCAACCCATGCCAAAGAGGCTCAGTCACCAACACAACTGCTATGCGTGCAAATATCTGTGAAGGAAATACACGAGACAGCTGTCATTTAGTAACATTCCTTTACATATCACTGTATTTCTGGAGGTATGGAAGTATCAACCTCACCTGCATACTATATAGAAACCAATTAACAATGGCTCAATGTATAAGCCCATAACAACCATAGTTCAGTCTACTAAGTGATAGGTCTTCAATTAGGCAAGGAGCCCACACATATATATGGAATATGTAGAAATGCAGTCCCCACAAACCTGTATATGCTATGTACACCCACCTACATCTCCCCCACACCCGAAACAATTGCAATACAGACTGTAATAACATCACAAACATTCACTCCACTCACTCAATTACATCTGCAGAAGCATTAACATACCTTGTGAGAGACACATTTGTAAAGGCGCCATGTGAAATCGTAGCTGTTGTATAATGGAACAGACGGCGATGTTACAGGATTTGTTTGCAATAGTCCCTTATCAGACGGTTGAGATGACAGGTACACTCACATGTAGAACCACATACTCTAGCCGTCACACACAATCCACGGGGGACATGAATTCAAAATATCCGTGTCTCTACAAATAGCAGTTGCAGTTCCTCATAACAAAACACATACAGGCCATCTCCCCGAAGGTAGGGCAAAAGGGCAATGCCCAAGTGGAGAATTAAATTATACCCCACTGTTGCCACATAATTGGCAAATGGAGTAGCTGCACAGCTGATGTGCATGTAATAATTTACTCAGGAACACCAATTGGTGGCAGGAAACCACATGTTACAGGTATCAACGTATATAAGGATGACTTGCCATACATTCAAACCGTATGCTCATACCATAGAACCATTTAAACAGTAAAGGTGTAAGAGAGATATTTACGAAGATTCGGAATGCTAACAAGGTATGTAGAACACTCAGTATGTTAATATACATAGAGCCTGTTTTGTATTAATTAAAAGTGTATGCAATGCATAAATTGGGAAAAGGTATTATGTAGTAATGTCTTGTTGTGCATAGAAACGCTTGTAGAAATTGTGTGTCCTGCTGTGGACCACAAGGAAAACATCACATACACTAGAATGGATGTTACATGAGGGCTTTAAACAGAACAATTCCACACCACCCACCGTCAGTGGTAGGGTATGTCCAACAAGTACGTGCCATAGCAGGGGATAGTATATGTTGATATACTGTCACAGTAGGCATGTGTATGGGCATATAATGACAATAACATGCCTAAGGTGGTTCTGCTGTGCAAGTATGCTTTGCATTATGGGATAACGTGTAAAATATGTGTAATGTAGGGTATTGGAGGTAGATATGTCAGACATTCTACACAGCACAACTGTTATATCATGCAATCAAAAGGTATCGTCTATTGGCATGTACAATACACAATAACAGGATACATATGGCTTGTAATCACGGGACACTGTAACAGCATGATAGCTAATCGAAATGGAAGAGCTACTCAATTAACCATGCACAAAGGACATGTAATAGCTTCACAGGTACATAGTGAGGTACTATGCTGTCTGGCAAGTCTATGTGTACGCCCAACTACAGTGTTTACACCGGCGGCACCTCTCTAGGGTAGTGTCCTGTCTGTGAATAGCAGAGCCATGTGTTACCTGCACCACTGTACAGTACAGCCACTGCAGTGGTCGCTGGTGTATCAGTGTGACTGCCTACAGAGTCACCTATGACTGGTGTGTTGAGTATGTTATAACACCCTATCAGCTGTAGTTGATGGACACACATGAGTCTGTGGGCTATAAGTAATTGTTGTTGTGTTTGGTAATGGGGGCTGCCTCTGGTGCCTACACAGAGTATGGAGAGGTTCTACAAATGTCGTGCTCATACTATGTGTGGCCTGTGGTGGTGGAGATCTAGTGAGACTATGTGATGAGTGGGGTGTGTTGCAAATGTTAAATGTCCCCACATGAATGTCAGGTCCAGTCTGGGTTGGTGAGAGCATTACCCCCAACATGGCTACATATGTGCATCTCCCACAGGCTGTAGTGTCGTATGTTGGGAGGTGAGCATTGACTGTGTACATGAGACAATTGCTCTATTGCCACATGTTTGCCATATTCATCATAAAGACAGGCAATAGCACTGGTACGTGGCACTTGGACATGCCTGTATATTCAACCATGTCTCACAAGATATGTGAATTATGTGTGTACAACAGCTGTTGTACTGTAAGAAAGCTTGAAATGTATGGACAGACAGTATACTTGTAAGAAATGAGTTGGAATGGGTGCTATAGTAATTAGTAGCTCATGAAGTGCCCACATGTTCTGAATAAGTGCTGAGCATGAATATGCAATACAGATAGGGTGTTGGATAATATCAACACACTGCCACTCACAAGTGGAGATGACAGTCATAATTGGAGGCACTGGCCTATTACCCTGCTGAGTATGGTCTGCAAGTCTATGAACCTTTATCAATGTAGATGTTAGCAGTACAGAAGTAGATGACAGTACGGATGATTTCACACTGCATAGCATACCTGTGACAGGTCATAGGACATCATCACCCATACTGTGTTCCAGCTACACTGAGTATACTAGATGTACCTTTGTATGTCACAGGAGTGTTCTACCAGTGGCCTATTGACAGAAGCAACACTACAAAAGGTGTCTGAGTGACATGTGTGTATCACACCAGTGGCAGCTACCATAAAACAGGGTTAATGTTGTGTACTCCCCCCTCATTGTAGCCCATACCACACAGACAAATGGGAGGCATCTGTGTATGTAAGGATGGGAATGTCCATGACCTAGGAGCAATAGCTGTCTCAGTGTTGTGGACAACATACAAAATGGGCTTTGTGGGTGAGGTGTGTGACATATGTGCATAATCTGACAGCTGATAATAGCATTGTCACCGCTAGGTGAATACCCCTGCACCCATTAACTACCACCTAGGCAGCAGTCAACATTATGGACACTGTGTAAGGGATGGTGCTGTGCTGTTCACCTCCCTGAGTTGGTGACATCTCCAGGCCTATTAGGTAGTCATACGAGGCACCCATGTCATGACAGGATGCCATCCATGAGCATGGAGATCATTGCACAGGCATACTCAGCACTCGGTTGACCAATATCGAATCACATATCACCTTTAAGGGGTATTGGCCATGTGTGGATGGGCGATACCAGCCTTCACAATCCTCACCTCCACTATGCAGCATGCTGGCTACCTTGCATAAAGACATGTGCTACACTGTAGTGTTGGACATGCTACACATACATATCATGATCTGAAAGACATACGTCATGGACAGTCACCATCCTACTACAAAGATCTCCACATGCTGGACAGTTCCCTGTGCCATACATGTTACATACTCCTGCCATACCATGCAACACTGTCCATCAAAGCTGTACATGTCGTCTCTGTCATACATGGTGCGATGACCGCATGGTAGATGTATTATTAACTGTCTGGATCAGTAATGTGGCATTGATGCACCTTGCGGTGGCAAAATGGCTGTCGGATACAGCTAGAAAACCTTGCCCGTACATGCTATAGTTGATAACCATCCCTGCGAATGATGTCCGGCTAGCCATTGTCCCATGTCTATCACATGTGCAACACAGACGATACTTGGCAGGATGTTGAACTGCTGTACAGTGCCATGTAGATGTATATGGCAAAACACATGCATGTAAAGGTTTCTGTGCATATGTGTGCATTGTCACTGCTCATGTCCATTAAGGCAGTGTATGTGTTGATATGTGACATATACACAGCATGAAGGTCAACAGCATTACTGTGGACACATCCAGGCATGTGCTGATAGGTAAGAACACCAGTACAGGCAAACAGACATGCCCACATCAAGACAGCATTCATATGGAGTATGAACAATGTAATGAGGTAACACACATATATGGTGATGATATCCAATGCATAACGGGTGTTACATGTGTGTGACACAAACATGGCAGTCATGTCAGTGTCATGAGGATTTGCAAAGATAACTGTTCAGATGTACTAGATTTAATAAAAATGTATGTGCAGCTGTATCTCTGTACATCTCTGTGATACTGTGATCTGTCTCCATCATTATGTCTTCCAGATAATGCCTCGTTCATGCCTGCCAGTGTATAGCCGCCTGGAGGATGATGCCCTCATCCCGTACCTCCATGAGAACTACGAGGTGTTGTTCAGCCATGTGCCACAAGCTTGCCCAGCAGTGTGACAACCTCTGGCTGGACCTTCGCAGGAGGGTTAATGATGTGGGTGGCCATAACCACACCTACCAGCAGGTGCGCAGACACTGCACAGACCTGATATGACATGTGAAACAGCATGCCAATGCAATCACCAGGGAACAAGGTGGAACAGGTGGTGGGCCACCAACCCAGCCCCCACTCACACCCACCAAGGAGCTACTGGCCAGCCTGGGTACACCCTCAGAACAGCATTCACAAACACTAGCTGCCATAGTGGAGGTGAGTGTCTCCCAACCAATGAGCCTGGAGTTGCCTGGTAAGTCACTACTGCACATATGACTATTATATCCCATTTAGTTGCATGTGTCACTGTATAATATGTAATGTAACATCATATGCAAGGTATGTTTACAGACATGCTGCATACTACAGTATGCTACCCTGTGTATGCACACATGTGCATACTATATGCTATTGTACAGGAGAATGTGTTAACATGCACAGTGCACCTTGTGGCTGTCATACAGTCATGCATAATGTTCAAACTGCTGTGTCACCCCTATACAGGTACCTCTGGTGTGCCGCACAGACATCAGTCCATTGCAGGTGAGACAGTTATCAATATCAGGCATGTTATTGCATATCTATATGCCATGTGGCCAGTTAACACATGTACACATAATGTATGGTCCAGTCATGATATACAGGTCCCAGCTGTCATCATTCACACTGGCTACCCATGTGCAATATATACAAACTAAATGAAACACCGACATGAAACCACAGTATCTGTCATTGCTAGATGTGTGGACAGCTGTGCATACAATGGTGGAGGTGTTCAATGTAGGCATAGGTACTATACATTGGAACAACACATGTGTGGTACGCAAACAATACCACACAGTGAGCTGGGATATGGGCAGCCCACAGGAGTCACCATTGTGTAATATGACCCTGCAATGGGTGCACACATTGTGATGTGCCATCTGACATGTCTCAGACAAGTAGTGTTCTGGCTGCAATATTGTCTCACTATCCCATAATACATACCCCACATACCAAACATGCAACCTGTTGTCTGCATAGCCCTGTGGACAGTGACATATCTGACATCTATGGGTGTATGTCATATGGCACAACATAGATATGTGAGATAGATGGCCATCACAAACATTTGGCCAACACATGTTCACACATGGCCATGGAGGATGGCCAGAGACATGTAGCCACACAGTAGTTGCGATGTGTACACCCTGTTGCACATTGTTCACACATGGTCCAACTATAGCCTTAGTTGACTGATTATATAGTTGATGTGGAACACTGGACATCCTAAACACCTGTGCACAGCTAGTGGAGGTGTCACTTAATTCGACCATATAAGATGTGTTGAACATCACGACTGTGTCATAGCATGACACTAGTCACCTGTACAGCTTCCACAGACATTGACACCACATCAGGCCACAGATACCGTACATTTCCCTTGCTGCTGTAGGACATCACTGTCAGCTGTGCACCTCGTGTGGGACATGGTGTATTGACAAGTCTGCCATGTGTGGACATGGTTGCCAGGAAGCTAAGACTTTGTAGTAGTTGTGCAGGGGTGTCATCCGTAGGTTGCACAGTTATGGCTATGCACTGTGTGCGTATTACACACTGTATATCACTATAGACACCTAATGATGCCACGCAATGGCATAGTGTCTGTACTTCATACTGTATAGCAATGTAGACGCCTCACACTACCCTTCAATGCTCATGCACATTTGCTAAAAGTGCATTCTATCTGTAAGGTATACAGACAACACTGCAATGTGATACTCATTACAACTCTGTACATGTGTCAGGACACCTTTGTGTCAGACATGTATGCATGTCAATGCACACATCAGCAGATTACATGTCAAGGTCACTTCAGCCATGTGTACTCTTAACCTGTGCTGGTCCACATGGTGTATCACAGGGATGCATGCTTACTACCATGATTGTGTGAAATGCATGGCTACTGATATGACACCTGCTTGCTGTTGTGTGCAACCCAGGGAGGTATGCTAACTACCACTATTAATGTCTGAGCTGCATGCTGTCTGCTGTATGACATGCATGCTGCATGCCATCTGCTACTGATATGACACCTGCTTGCTGTTGTGTGCAACCCAGGGAGGTATGCTAACTACCACTATTAATGTTTGAGCTGCATGCCATCTGCTGTATCACATGCATGCTGCATGCCGTCTGCTGCTGATATGACACCTGCTTGCTGTTGTGTGCAACCCAGGGAGGTATGCTAACTACCACTATTAATGTCTGAGCTGCATGCCATCTGCTGTATCACATGCATGCTGCATGCTGTCTGTCAAATCACATGCATGATGTGTCTGTGTGTCTGTGTGTCTATTGTAGTGTAGAGTCTTTCTTTGCATTCACATTTGATGTAGGTGCGTTACCCTCCTGCGGTCCACCTGATGTTAAGTTTCCCCACAGATACTAGCAGTGATGAACATATGCATGAGGTACAGGCAGGGTTATCAGGGGCTGAATCTGTGCCAGTGGTTACCATCCCAGCTATGTCCCCCTCTTCCCCGCACACAGTTCTCATGCCAACACATACCCCATCACCGGTGGCCATAGAGGAAGGGCAGTCAGCGTGTGTTAGCTCGGAAGAGGAAAGTGTGGTGGCTACAGAAGGTGTGTCTCCACACCATGGTGTCAGTGTACGGACTGCAGATGTGCCACACAGGCATGTGGCCAGTGCTGCTCATAGGAGGATCTCTGGCAGACATGCACCTGCAGGACAGAGCACAGCAGCTGGTGTCACCAGACGCATGTTCCAGACTGTAATGGTGGCACAGGCATGTGCTGAATGGCAGAAAAGTGAAGGGCAGAGGCTTCAGAGGGCTGCTATCCATACCCTAAATGACAACATCCAGGCATTGGCAAATGCTCAACAGCAGATTGCTGATGTTCTGGACAGGCGATTGGGTGACATGGTTGGAATGCTTGACCGTGGCTTGGCAATCTGCGAGCGTGAGCTGTCTGTGCTGGAACATCTGGTAGGAGTGAGGCATAGGCCACGTGGATGTAGCCCAACTACACCACCTAGTGGAGGTCAACGTAAACAAGCCACCTCACATGCCCTGTCTCATAGTGCCGGTAGCAGTAGCAGTGCAGCTGGTGCTGCACTGTCCACACCAGGACACAGCAGGCCATGTGGACAGACCCTGGACATTCCCAGTGGGGACACGGTTCCAGTGGACAAGTGTCATCGGACAGTAGCCCATCTGTACCTCCACCTGGTAGTGCCCGTGCAACCCCTAGCAGGCACAGGTCATGTGGCCGTGGCCGGACACAGTGAGCTGTACATCCTGGTCTGTACAATCTGGAGCTGTCAATAATACCCCTGTGTAGGCCTGACAAAAGGCAGAACTGTGTGCACACATACACGCACACAGCAGAAACATCTGTAGAGCACCGCAACACCCACATGCATAACGACCACACATGTCCAATCAGATCACCGGACCTTACCCACACACATGATGTCATCCACTGGTGCAGCCTATGCCCCTGGCAAACATTATCACCCTGTGCATATGATGATGCCTGTGCCGCATCCCTGTCATCCACACCATTGGTGCAGGGACATGCTCATATGGTCTGATGCACAGGGTGAACAGAATAGTGAGATAAGTGTATATGACATTAGTTGTGTACTGTTGACATGCACCAGACATACCATGTAGTAAGGTTTATAATGCATTATTATATGTTCACAGTATGTGTCGTGGTAACAACAGTAACAGCATGTTGGTAATGATGCCCTGCTTCCCTCCTTAAGGTCTACTTGCATGTGCCAATAAGTAGCAGTGTTTGCAGTTTCACATGTGTAAATGTGGAGTACTCACAGGCATGTATGGCAATATCAGCATGCTAAAGGTTGCCTCAATCTCACTGTTAGGCTACCATTCCACAGATGTCCACACATCTACTGATCCAGAAGCATGTGGGCTGTTTAATAGGCTACAATGGCTAGAGACGTGACATCCATACCAGGTCACATCACTGGCCGATGATAATGTTAGAGGCCACTTGATAGCATGAGGCCTCACTGTGTATCAGTAATACCCTGTCACATTACAGGATGAGAACACACACAGATATAAACAGAAACACACAGTAACATGCCCACACTGACGGGGTCAACAACACTATAACACACACTCGATAGTGTTGAGGTGAGGACCCCTGCCTATATGGTAATCACCCTCACAGTACTGTGCACCCACACAATGCGACACAGAGAATGAACATGTACAGGTAGCCAGTAAGGCTGAGACTGATGGCGTCAACAGGGTAGTAGACTGCATCACCATGAGGGGTTAGGGATCCTGTCTGTTCTGTATGGTAGCATACACCCTTACTCCATGCACCAGACAGCCATACATACATACACAAACACACACACACACACACACACACACACACACACACACACACACACACACACACACACACACACACTGTGGAGTCCACAAATGTCATTCACATACAGATTGCTGACATGTGTGTGATACACACACCACCCCTGCCTATGTCATGCTTTCCACACTGCAGTATGTACAGATCTCTACAACAGTGTACAGGGGTTTGTAACAATTGGGATGTATTCCACACCATACGTGGCATATATGGTCACACAAGCAAACACACATGGCAGTACTGTGAATGATACACCTGCTATATGATGATACGTCTGACAGATATGCAGCAGTATTGGCCGCATTAAGTGTACCAACGCTACCTTTGGCAATTGTGATGCTATATGCACATGGGAGGATGTAAGTGTTACAGGTGTCAAGTGACTTACAGTCAGTAACACCCTGGCTGCTGTGTAGGTTGTATGTCTTCACCGTCAAGTAACAGTAACATAGCATACTGTTTGCACATGTAATGGTAGGATGGCTTGTGACACACTTGTGAGCCATATTTGGCAAACATCCATCTGCAAAGGTGAATCACCACTTTATGTACACACATCCATCCATACCTGATGTACATCCTACCGTACTGTCAGTATTTCACCATATACAGGTGTCAATGATGGGGCTGCATTGCAACTGCATGTTGTAGTTAGGCACAGATGAATTACATACATCAGCTACTGCACATGCATGGTAGCTGCATGCACACCACTTCATGTACATGTGTGTTGGTCCTACATGCCTGTCATGTAGCCATGTTTGTATGCATTGCAATTGGCAGACATGTGTGATGACAAACATAACACATGGACTGTTGTATGATATGATGGTTGACATGGGTAACTAGTACAGAGGGAATGTTACCTCGGTCAACATTGCTACCTTATGTATTGTTAGCATTCAACAGCCATGGACCTACCTTCCATGTGCATGCGTGTGATTGCTGTAGCCACTTGTCTGCACAGAGGACAGCAAAAGCTATGCTATGTACATATGTGTTGTGTGTGTGTGTGGTCCATGTTCATATCCAATGCGATTACATGTATGTCATATCCAAACATGTGTGTTCTTTGGTGTACAGTGACAGTCTTCTGTTACAGCTGTGTAAGACCCAGTGCCCCTGTTATGTGTAGAGCCGACCTGGTTATGAACAGTGGTATCATTGCATTGCATAACACATGATGGAACCCTGTCAGTACATGTGTAGTCTGTACAGTTGCTGTAGACCTATGTACAGTCCACTGGTCATGAGTCACATGGTGTTGTGGTAATGTATGGATGTGTGTTGCTGGTCCAAGGACATGGTGATGTCTGAGGGCTACGTAGTAGAATGCGGCATTTACCTCTGTGATCTGCACCTGAGACATCTGTGATGGCCCTTGAGTGTGTACTGGTCAGTAGATGTGATTGGCCTTCATGTATGTGGGGACAGTAACACCATACTGTGCCCTTCCATGTTTAGAATCCATGTACATGCAAGACAGCCCTTCGCTGCTACTAAGTGTGTGAGCATGCCTGGTACGCCATTGTGTAGATGGCCACACAGTACATGCCAAACTGTACCCTTCCATGTTTAGAATCCGTTTGCATGCAAGATAGCCCTTCGCTACTACTAAGTGTGTGAGCATGCCCAGTATGCCATTGTGTAGATATACACACAGTACATTCCAAACGGATGAGTGATACTAAGTATGTGAGCATGCCCAGTGACACCTTGTGTCGGTTATGTGCCTCTGTGTATGGGCATGGCCATTGACATCCTGTAAAGCGATGGTGGTCATCCAGACAACAGATGTCCATGCCCCACGTTAGGATGGATTCCTACATGAAGCACACTGGTTGATTGTCTTAAAGGGTGTACTGTCTGTGGCGCATCTCGTATCTATGTAGTGTTGTAATAGTGCTCCGTAGATAGGCAGTTGTCCCACTCACACCACTGCCATGTGTTTGTCTACGTCTACCTTGTGACAGTAATATGCTTTTAGACTGCTCACTCTCTATACATTCCCTATCGGCGTCTTTGCCTTTGTGGATGATGTCATTCACCTAGAAGTATGCCTCTGGGAGTGCTGTGTTCCAGTAATCTTGGTAGCGTGTTCTATAACTGCGTAATGCTGTAGTGTGATAAGGTAGTTAGGTGTATGTTCGAATCCCAGCCCTACCAAGTGTGTGTGTGTGTGTGTGTGTGTGTGTGTGTGTGTGTGTGTGTGCATGTTTCCAGCTGCCCGGGGACAGAGTAATACTTTTAGATGGCTCACTCCCCATCCATTCCCTATCGGCGTCTTTGCCTTTGTGGATGATGTCATCCAACTAGAAGTATGCCTCTGGGAGGGCTGTGTTCCAGTAATCTCGGTAGCACATTCTGTAACTGCGTAATGCTGTAGTGTGATAAGGTAGTTAGGTGTATGTTCAACTCCCACTCCTGCCAAGTGTGTGTGTGTGTGTGTGTGTGTGTGTGTCTGTGTCTGTGTGTGTGTTTCCAGCTGCCTGGGGACAGAGTAATGCTTTTAGACAGCTCACTCCCCATACATTCCCTATCGGCGTCTTTACCTTTGCGGATGATGTCATCCACCTAGAAGTATACCTCTGGGAGTGCTGTGTTCCAGTAATCTTGGTAGCGTGTTCTATAACTGCGTAATGCTGTAGTGTGATAAGGTAGTTAGGTGTATGTTCGAATCCCAGCCCTACCAAGTGTGTGTGTGTGTGTGTGTGTGTGTGTGTGCATGTTTCCAGCTGCCCGGGGACAGAGTAATACTTTTAGATGGCTCACTCCCCATCCATTCCCTATCGGCGTCTTTGCCTTTGTGGATGATGTCATCCAACTAGAAGTATGCCTCTGGGAGGGCTGTGTTCCAGTCATCTCGGTAGCGCATTCTGTTACTGCATAATGCTGTAGTGTGGTAGACTAGACAGGTAGGTGCTCAATTCCAAGGCATGGCAGGTATGTGTGTTTGGCAGTTATGTGTTGGTATCTGTGGGTGACTAGCTGTGGGATGTGTTCAGTTTGTTTTGTTGCTGACTTATATAGTGTCCACAGCCCACATATTCTGCCAAGACACTGGGTTGTCAACACATACATTCGCCAATAGGTCTGGTGAGTAACTGTCAGCAGCCCTACTCTTACCATTGATACGGTCTGACCCGTGTGACACAACAAAACACACGTGCAGTGATAGTAACAACACTACATGATGCAGGTGGCACATGTAGTTTCCTTTTCATTCCTGTCTAATGCTTTGCTGGCATGTGGTCCGCTGTTGTGATATAAATGTCATATCTACATGTGTGTACATGTATATGTGTGTATGTATATATATATATATATATATATATATATATATATATATATATATATATATATATATGTCCATGTATATATGTATACAAATAATATATATGATATATGTAGATATAGAGGTGGACATAGATGTGAACATATATGTCTGGGGACATCACCACTATTGAATGTTTGTGCCGGATGGTCTGTACGCGATAACCTGGGATCTATGTATATCTGCCATGGCGTGGTGGTAATGCACATCATCTGTAGTGTGCAGGGTCATGGGTTGTAGTCGTGTAGACACTGGTTATTTTGTTGCTGGAAAGACCATGGGACATCGAATATGGTGATAGTAAGGCACCTGTTGCCAGTTGTGTACGGATCTGAGCGACACTGAGCAGTGGTTATTAATTTGGAGGTTCAGTATGGATCATATAACTACTCATTAGAAGACTATACTATGCAGATGAGGTTGACAATAGCATATCCCATTTATCACCAGGGTGTGATGCAGGTCCCTGGAGTGTATGTGTGTAGTCGGCGGGGTGCAGGTCTCGAATATAGTTGACAGCATGGGAGGGGGGTCAGGCATACTGTAAGTACATTGCAGAATTGTGCCTCGGGAGTGCTCCTGCCTTAGCACCCCTAAGCTAGGGGTGTGTCTATACCTGCCTGGTGACATTGGGAGGGATGACAGCAGTGGTGGGGTAGTCAGGGTGTACAGGCTGCACAAACAGGTGCTGATCAGCACAATCAGCATATGACATGGCCAGCCCACACCTGAACAGTACGGTAATGTGAGCAAGCAGCATACACACAGGTTTCGTCCGCACTCTACACCACCGGTGTATACCTGCGGGGACATTTCACGACACAGTCCAACCAAATGAGAAGGGCTGCAGCAGGCAACATATACCAACATGAGCAGGAGGCTGGGCAGTGAGGATGTGTATACTGCCGAACAACCCTTACTGGGGTGACATAAGACTTTATAGGCCCAGGGTGACTTACCAGGGGCTACATGGGCTGGGGATGGTGGAGCACTATGGGGTGGACAGAGACCTCCTACAGCAGCTTGTTGACCTGTGCCTGCCACACCAGACACATCAAAAAGGCCGAGGGAAACACATAGTGGATACTACGGTATGTGTTGGTCTTGGTGTACTAGCCACAGGTACCTCACACAGCACAACTGGGGATATCATGGGTATCTCACAAGCATCTGCATCCAGAGTATTGCACCAGTTCCCAGACACCATGTCAACACATGCTAGTGAGCCCGTACATGTCCTCAACACACGTGATTAGTAGACCAGCAATATGCATCAGTTCAACCACATGGATGACTACCCTGGGGTACTGGGTGCTATATCCTGCACCCACATACACATCGAAGCACCACCTGGTGAGTGGGGTAGAGCCTACAGTCACTGCAGGGGCATACCCTTCAACAGCTAGGCCATATGCGATGGCCAGGGTATGAGATTGAATGTGTGTGCTGTCTGCCTTGGAAGCTATGATGATTCCGATACATGGCTTCTGACACAGCTGTACCACACCAGTGCCAATATGGACATCCCCTACAGTCTCCTAGTGGGGGATGCTGGGTAAACACTGGTGTCTTGGCTGATGACACCCATCAGCAATGCACACACACCTGAACACTCACACCGTAATGAGGCAGATGCACAGGCAAGACATATACTTGTGCATATGTTTGGGATTCTCAGTTCACAGTTCTGGTATCCGGACACATCCGGTGGAGCTCTGCAGTATTCACTAGCTACATGCATACAAGTTGTTATGGTATTTGCTATGCTACACAATCTTATCCTGCAGTAACAGTTGCAGCAGGAACAGCATGGGGCAGGGCCACACAGCCCAACACCACTGCCAAGGCCTGTAGAGGCACAGTGTGACTTGGTGAAGGAACTACCTGAGCAGGGCACAGTCGGTGAAAGCCCATGCACAGTATGACCTGCCCTTGGCAAAGAGGCAACACAAGGCATATGCACTGACACAGTAGGTACCCATGGATTTCCCCTCTCTCACCCGCACACAGTACAATGGATGCCAAATATGACACTACCTGTGCTCGGCCATGTATAGGAGGTGCACTGTGTGCATCCAACATAGGCAGCCTTCCAGCACCGCCCTCAAGTCCAGAACACACCCAGGGTATGTCTATTGACCTAACAATTGGCAGTTGTATTAGAATGTGTATTTACCCATTGCTATGGTATGTATGTGAGCATACAAGTGACTGTGGTGGCCGAATGTTAGGGCAGCAGATAGTACACATCCATAGTGGCACCATGACCTCTGTAGCACATACGGGGGTCACAATGGTAGCCAGTAGTACACAGGGTGTCCTAACCCACTGCAGATTATGGGCTGACCATCATGTGTGTCCGTACAGCCCACACACGTTCCATGCAGCTGGACAGATGTGGACCAACACAGACAAATGATATACAATGGCCTATGGATATGCCCAGTGAATGACCCCAACCACCTAAGACACACACAGACTACATCAGGCCAGGCAGTTTGATGTAGGTTGTGTAAGCTAGGACATCCAGCACCACTGTGCTGATATTTAAAGCTGGGAACAGATGTACACTGTTATCCCTCCAACTAGCAATTTAGGTAGGTCTACACACTGACATGGAGTACCTGGCATACCAGTACAGTAGTGGCAGATGTGTACAACTGGCAGCTGTGCCCCCCCGTCAAACCTACACATGTGAGAGTCATGTGCACCACCCATGGTGCTGTGTAGGACTGTGGTTGTGGTTGGATGTCCCCCCGCGCTATGCAGACATGTAGCAACTGTCAATGCCACATGACCATTAGCTACCCTGCAGACACAGCATGACACCTGTCTGTGTAGAACAGAGGGGTCAGGAACACAGTACTATCTGGACATGTGACACATGCGATACAGTTGACCATACTTGGCATGCTCACACACATGACGGTATAACGGCAATGTTGGTTGACAACATGCGCAACAGTCATACTGGGCATGCTCACACACTGAACACAGGACGGCCAGGCATGCATACACCAGTGGTCCGGACATATCTGCCAGTACATTGCTATACTGTTGGATGACTGTGCTGTATGGTGTGTGTGTGGTCTATTTTCTGTACATATGCCATGGTCTATTGTTAATTCACATGAGCTATGTGTGCAGGGTACTGCTACCAACACGTGAATAGGGCAGTTCTTTGTTTGCGGACAGACCGACGCCTTTGGATATGGACTGGGTAAGGCACATTCCAGCAGGTGGGAGCAGTTGTGCGTGGGTTTGCACAGTGTTAAGCACTGCTGACCTCTGGTCACAGCACCTTATACCCGTTTAGACTCCACATTTCTTTGACAGTGCACTACTGGCATACTGGTAGACAAACATGCTTACAGCCGCTCGCTCACCGACATTTCCGCTTACATTTGTCACTCACGCTGGGTGTGTGTGATCCCTTGTGATACGTATTACATTGGACTACATGACTACAGTATCGGGTATGTGTAACCATTTTGCGACGGCAGGCGTTTGACTGTACGGACTCGGCGGCCTGTCCAGTGACAAAATCATATTATATGCATGTTCCTTATATGATCTGCTCCCATCTGCCTGATACATGGGACTCGATACTCTGCAATGCTGACATGTGACTATGGTTTTGTTAATGCAGCTGTCTGCCGAGTCATGCTACCGCATACCTACTGTACATTTTCCACCTTACAGATTGCACGACGGGAGACTGTAGGAGTGACACCTTTCCCACTTTGCATGGGGACAGTCACTCATTAGGCATATCTCATGTGACAATACCAGACCTCTCCACCAATCGGGGACACATTTCTACAGAATCAGGGACAGGTCAAGAAAATATCAGGGACACTTTTACAAAAGTAGCGCTATTAACTTGAAACATTGACAGAATCAGAGCATATGACTTAATACACACTTTCTGAAGTAAAAGTAGTTTATAACTCTTACTTATTGTCATTAGTCATTAAGTGTAATTCACCACCTATCCTTCAACAGTCACTAATTTTAGGAGGGATTAAGACGGACAGAGTTAAACTTTCAGTCAAACTCAGGGACATACCTGAAATTCAGGGACAGTTGAGAGGTATGGACAATACTCTAGCCATTGCAACTGCCCTGATTAGGGGACATTCTCATGTTGTACATGTCTGTACTGGTTGCTTGTTACAGGTCTTGTATACCTGACATGTCGATATGTTATATGTAGTAACATAAGCAACTTTACTGCTGCTAGACTACGCTTTGATTTGTGCCGATATAAATATTTCTGTACTATGCATGGCTGTAGGTATGTTCTGCCCTGGTACGTCTGACATTTCTACAGAGCAGGTTCCACTATGGCCATTCAGAATGGTGGTGGCCCTATAGACCCTATATGTAGAGCTATCACATGTGTCTAGGCAACACATACCCACAGCCAGTAGTAAACTGATGACTTCCATGGTTTGCATACGTTAAGGTTATTCATGTAGCATTATAATTGATAATACTGTTTCCTATTACATGTAGCTGTTTCTGATACACCAAATTACTTTCTGACACCACTACACACACTATATAGCCTCCATTCCCGAACTCACAGGCCATGTGCCATAACTGTCATTTTGCAGGACACAACTGCCCAGATGGGTGTGTCCCTCACAGGCATACGGGTGTTGAACCACTTCTATTATGCTATCATCTACCTAAGGTGGTCAGCAAATTATGCACTTTCCGTCAGTAGCAGAGCTCACATACCAATGGGTGTGAATGAACACTGTATCAGGAATAATGCATAACACCCTGTGGGACACATTTAGATGATTGGTTCTATTAACCAGACACATTTACAGTCACAGAGCATATGTATTCATTCACGTTTGTCGAGGTACATGCTGTTTATGACTCATACATGTTGTCATCTGTCATTACTTGTATTCTGCCACCTGTTCACCTAATATCACTAGTTCTGGAAGTGTTTAGTTGGACTTTGTTACATTCTGATACATAACTACGGACGTCCATGCTAATTGGGTACACAGCACTGATTTGGACTCTATGTATTCCCCCGATGGTTTACAGACTATCCGGTAGATGTGCTCTTCAGTTTTGGGAGGTGTAGGCATATGCTATGCCCACATAGGAATATTAATGACTTCCATGGGGCAGGCCTACTACATCTCTGCCAACTAGCACCTGCACACTTAAGCCCATTATTGCATACCCATGGTCCACCTACCTGAACCCCTCTACAGAAGTCATGACAAATACTTACTGCGAGAGTAGCTGGGGTATGAGCACACCCCTAAACATTGCCCACTCTCCCTGTCTTGGGACACATGTCATATGTTTTTGTCAACCCATGTATTATCACACTTGCACAACCTACTGTTCCATGTACATCTACATCCTGCTTGTATTAGTGTCAGCAGATTCACACGTACCCTGAATTTTTGGGGTCCCGCAAGGGACACCGTTATCCATGTTTAAAGTGTAGACCTTGCAGATCTCTCCCACTGGTACTTTCCTAGTGGTGTTTTGGACAGCGGCAGCGTATTGATCTGTATTGCCTGTCTGTATGTCTGTCCGGCCTAGCTGGGCGATGTGGGGGGTACAACGTTTATTTATTGGACCTCCCAGTCACATATGCCTGGGCTGTAAATATGTTACCCCTAACTGCTGTGAAGTAACCTATTTATGTACATGTGCATATCTACACTGACATATATTTTGTTTTGTGTGTATGTGTATATATCAATACCTGTTGTTTGTGTATATATATCTATCTATATATATATCCATAGTATATCACTGTGTGTGTGTGTGTGTGTGTGTGTGTGTGTGTGTGTGTGTGTGTGTGTGTGTGTGTGTGTGTGTGTGTGTATATATATATATATCTATGCATATATATATATATATATATATATATATATATATATATATATATATGAATATATATGTGTATATAAATTAATATAGATATATGTATATATATGTTTTTATCTATATATACATCTGTGTGTCCGTTAACCTATACATTTCTCGGACATGGACACTTACACATGCGTATTGGGTTTTATCTCTGCTTCAACAGCATACTATTGCCTTAGTCATTATGACACTGACACTTCACTCCGGTGAACTTGTGATCAGTATATTGCACATTATACAGTGGACAGATGTCACACGTTTTTCATGTCTGGGGTGCCGCTGCTAACTGGGATGTGATACAGTGTCATCAGGCCTATTACTCGTATGCGCAGCCTATTATTCCTGCTACTGTGTTTGTTTCTGTGCACATTCATATTATTACTGTTGATAGAATTAGTGTTTGTGTTACTGTGACTGCACGTCAACATATTGATGTCTTCATGTAATTGTGTCTTTCTGCTTTTCCCGGTTTGGGGTTGTCACAGCAGAACTCCATTCTGCTCATGGGTGGTGTATAGGGTTTTCATGTCAGGCTGCCAGCCCTGATGCACAACGTCCGACAACGATACGCCCATTCACGCATGTCTCCACGTAAACGACACTCTATCTGGTAATCACACCTATGTACTAGCTGACCTCTATGGGCCGCTCCATTGCTCCTGGCGCAACATACCCTAGCACTCCTGTGTCCATAATCACATATCCATAGTTTCTCCTGCACACCCGTGTTGAGTTTCCACTCATGACAGCCATTATATACCTTATATCACAGCCATGACACACCTTTACACATTGCCCTCTCATGAGCGTTGGGGCCCTACACACATTTTGTACCACCTCGTGTATTCACAGGCTCACCATCCATTCATATTTGCACATACGTGCTTTTCCTGGTGTTATGGATTACAAATGATTTGCGGGTTACAAGTGTAGGTGGTCGCAACATATACTACATTCCGTCTGTTTACAATGTAGTATATGCACTTCAACGATGTTATGGCCACTAGTATAACCCTGCCTCTGGTGTAAAGAGCGGTGCTCTACTCACACTTGTGCAGCTTTATCTGACATACGCTGTGAGCCCTTTATAATTCCTTTTTGCTCTGGATTCCCTTCACAACTCTTATGTTTGCTTTCATCTTTCGGCATTCTTTACATATATATATATATATATATATATATATATATATATATATATATGTATATATATATATATATATATATATATATATATATATATATATATATATATATATATATGTGTGTGTGTATATATATATATATATATATATATATATATATATATATGTATATATGTGTATACATAGATATATATGTAGATATATAATTGTATATTTCTGTTGTCTGTGGATATTCATCTATACACACATCTATCTATTTATATATATAAAAAAGTTACAGCTGTACAAGGCAACATACATTTGCTATGCTAATAGCTGCGTACACCCGCGCAGGCACACTTGCATCTACTTATTCTGAGTTACATATGTTTACAGGCACTTCTTTGGGATTACATGTGCCTTATTCCTTATGAAAGTACCACTTTGATTGATGGAATCCGGTTAACGGACCCATGTGAACGCAGTCACCTTTACATGTATAAATGTTGGCTTTACAATACAGAGGCATTCATTACCCAATTAATATGTGCTATAGTCATACTTGAACCGGGAATGCCTTTACATTAGGTGGATGCTGTAACCACCACACTATTGTTGTTCTGGCTCATTTATATGTATACCCATAGTTCATAGCTACTCTGACATACGCCTCACCGCTTCCCTTACACAGCAGGCATCCATTCTCCTGCTGGGAAAACCGCAGTACTACACTTAGTACATTCCCTGTTTCCTACTGCTCTGGACCCGTGCTGCATGTCTACTCACTCCAAGGATATTCAGAACTCCTATGCTTATAGTCCTCGCACATACGCATGTTTGATTGTCAGGGTGTTCATGCGCTGGCTCGGCCGACTGGTGAATAAAACTGCCCTGTTGCTGTTCAAATATCAGACGTAGCACATGGACAGAGTTAGTCCAGATTTCAACAGTCTACCTGTGTTTAGAGACGCAGGTGTTTGGGCACCTCTGACCACATTATTAGGTCGGCGCTACATAATTTAAGGTGGGGAGTGGTTCCACTACATAATGCAGGTTGGGGGGGGGTTCCATGTGTTTCCATTCCCATCTGACTGTTTCATTCATTTATAGCTACAATGAATATTATTCTGGACATCAGTTATAAATTCACTACAGGTATGCAATAGTCCTGTCAACAGATGTGACAGTTGGTTGGTGTACTTATGTGTACGGACGTTAATGTGTTTAACACATTTAATGTGTTTCCATTCCCATTTGACTGTTTCATTCATTTATAGCTACAATGAATATTATTCTAGACATCAGTTATAAATTCACTACAGGTATGCAATAGTCCTGTCAACAGATGTGACTGTTGGTTGGTGTACTTATGTGTACGGACCTTTGTGATACTCGGGGACTCGTTTCTACAGTGACAGGAACAAGGCTATGACAACTCAGGGATGATCACGGACACTTCTACCATATTAGTACTATTAACTTGGAATGTGTTGACAGATTCGTAATACTACTAAGTTTCTGCAGTTAAATGCATCTATTACTCTTCATTGTTGTAAGTAGTCATTCTCATTCAACACCTTTCCTCTAAAGGTCACTGGCTTTGTGAGTAGTTAATAGGCTGGCCAGTTATTGTGCTAATGCTCTGGCCATTGGTAGCGTTGACATTGTCATATGTACAGGTTGGGATGTATTCTGGGGACTAGGGTTGACACCTTTTCAAATGGCCAAGATAGGACATTTTCGGAACACACATCAGATTTTAAAGGCCGACACATACCCATGGTCAGTACAAAGGATAGAACTTTACTTATTTGCCTACATAAAAGCCTATTGTTGTAGCAGTTTAATTGCTTATTCTGTTTCCTGTAACATTTAGGTATTTTAGATACAGAAATCATTATTTTATGCAACTATTACATAACATATGGGACATAATTATGTCCTACAATCTCAGGACATTTGTCATTTTTAATATTTTTTGTCAGGACAGTACTGTCCAAAGAGGGACTGTCCCTCGCAAAGTGGGACAGATGGTAACTTTACTGGGGACACCAGATTGTTTGGGCCAACACATAGCCACAGTCAGTGCAGGTTTAGAACATTCATGTGTTTCCTAGCTGTGAGCCTATACCTTTAGCACTTTTGTTGTTTGCCTTTTTCTTGTACGAATTACATTTATTCTGTCCTGACGTGACTGCTTTAGGCAACTGTTACATGCAGTATGGTACATAGTTATTTCCTACAATCACAGGATATTTGGCATTGTATCATTGTTGGTCAGGTCACACCTGCACACACATTAATTGTCCCTCACACAGTGGATCAGGGGGTATCCTGTTTATGTCAGTGCCTTCATCACCCTTATACCATGTGCCACTATGTGAATGTGTGCAATATATTCTCTCGCTTATTTGTGTCGGGGCACGTGTATCACGGGCAGGTGTTTGATCCTGGGTAGTAGGTTCTGCATGACCATCTAGGGCTGGACAGTCTCGTGCACCACTACTGCACATTCCAACTTGTGTCCAGATGTCTATAGGACTGGACATCATGTCTTCATACCTATTCTAATGTTTACACAGGTTACTTATCCCATGAGGGATATCCAAAAAATTTAACAAGACCAATAACAAGACCGATACCGAACATTCTTCTGGTGTTATGAAAATGTGCTGGGGGTTTCACATGCACGGGATACATAGTTTTCAGTCCTGAAACTACTTAGGGTGACACTACCTACTACATATGCGTAGTGGTCACTATATGTAGATGTGGTTGCACCAAACTAGTAGGCCAAGTATGGCTGGATTTGGTGGACGTTCAGGTATGGGGGCGGGTTGTGTGCTGTGGAGGCGATGCTGGGTAGTTCATTATGCATCCAGGTGTGTTGCATTTGATATGGCCAGTTCCATCAGGACCAATCTGTGGGTATGTGCCGGTGACATGTCTGTACATTTCTATCGCACATTTTGATATTCATATGTTTGTGGGTTGTGTTCTACAGAATGGCCTGTCTGGTTGTGTTGCAGATGTGTATACATGCTTTTGTGTTTCTTTCTGCTTCACCCGCTGCTCCCTCATACACCTGCAGATCACCTATTCTTCATATGACACAGTGTCACCTTTGAGGATTATACCAGTACCCATCCCCCCCACACACATATTCCTGACACTCCATCCATCACTGCTTTGGTTGATGGCCCATGACACAGTCAAGTTAACACATTGCATACCCTAAATATGTCAGGTACCTGTATGGTTGTGTGGACTACCCTGCCATGTTTGACTTTCAACATGCTATACCTCACACACATAGGTACACGCCCATAATTAACTTTCATGACATGGTTGGTATACCCGGGTAATACCCGTTCAACTGTGACACATCCTAACATGTTCGGCTTGGACTGCAGATGTGCAGATTTTGGCCGACTGTTCTAATCATTGGTAGGATGCCACCTTTTCCTATGTCCAGGATGGGATATATTCCGGACACATATCTGATTGTACTGGGCAACACGTACCCACAGTCAATGCTACCGATAATACTGTTCCTTTCAGCCTACATGTTGCCTTATTGTTGTAGCAGTTTATATGCTCCTTCTGTTTCGTTTACATGCTTATTCTATTTCCTGTCACATTTGGTATGTGAAATACGGACATACATATTGTATGTGACTATTACATGCGTTGTGGGATATAATTCGGTCATACGGTCACTAGATATTTACATTTATCATGTTTTTTTGTTATGGACACATCTGCCCAGCTGTGCACCCTCCCTCACAATATGGGTCAGCTGGTGACCCTGACCATTGGGCTGGACATACCTATTGACGGCGCGCTAACATATAATGTGTTTCACTTCCACTTGGTATAACTATCTACACTGCATCAGACTACGAACACATGGTTTTCAATGTCATTTGTTCGCGGGATAGGGACCCGTTATTCCCTACCATGCATATGTGTTTGCTTCTTCATTTTGTGTTCGCAGGAACTGTCTTGCATGCTTTGCATACATTTCAGTATCCAAGAACACTGACAGATGTGATTACTATTGCTTGCAAATTGTTATATGCAAGCATTTTAGGTTGCACGTTGACAGCTGACATTTCCACGCCTCCATGCAGCACTTTGACACGCCCTATGCACTCGCGCTCCTTTCCTATGCACATGGCTGTGGTGGCAGCGTGCCTTCATTAATATGCATTTGGCACTACTGTGCCATCTTCACGCCGCACGGTCGGCGCAAGCCTAATGCCAGCCTTGCGCCAAGCTTCATGAATCCCAGGGTGTGTGTGTACCTATATGTAATTATAATTGTTGTGGTTGTTGGGGTATGATTTGGAAGCGTTACTTTTTAAAGGCTGAAACGTGTGTATAGTAGTTTTGTTTATTTCTGGCGGGGGCAGTCTTAAAGATAAATGGAACGTGATATATTTCTATTGTCATAGCTTTTTCAGGGTACTTTCCGTTTACAGATAGAAAATTTTTGAGCATAGTTTGCACTTTTTTGTGTGGAAATGTGTGTGATTTAATGCTGTTTTCAAGAAGTTAGGCTATACTGTTTGGATAATATCTCCTGTTAGTTCTTGCAAGTCAATGTGCATGTGGTATAAGTCTACCTTTTGAGGGGGAATGTTAATAGGTAACGTAGTGCATTTATTGTTCTAGTAGGTACATGCTGCCAACTTGCCAAAGCTGTTTCAAGATGGTTTTCATTTATAGTTGTAAATGTGTGCATTTTATTTTTTATGCTATCTTTAATAAGGTTAAAATGTCCTGCTTTGCTTGTAATGTGAATATGGGTGTGTTGCTTTTACTTGGACCTGTTTATTGCATCATTGTGCTGGGTAAATTACTGATAAAAGTTTATTTTTATTTCTCTTAATTGTTATGTTTTGAGGTAAAAAGCGTCCATGGGGTCTGCTGTGCATTGTAGTTTATTTTAGCTGCGCTTGCAAGAAGTACTTTCAAAAGGTAAAATGTTTACATTCTTTTTTTTTTTTTTTTTTTTTGTGTGGATGCATGCTCAGAAGTTAATGCAGTGCATCTGGGATTGTCCTAAAACATGTCATCATTTCAGGATAGTTTGCTTTTATGAGTAGCAAAGTTTGTATTTTGCTTTTAGTGATGTCTTCAATAAATTTACAATGTACTGCTTTTATTAAAATCCGATTACCCCAAGTGCTGCTGTTGGGCCTGTTCGTTAATAGATCATTGTACTGTGTAAATTAGTGCTATAGATTTATTTCTTTTCTTAACTGCTGTGGTCAAAAGGTAAATCGGGTCTATGGTGTCCGCTGTGCATTCTCATTTATTTTAGTGTGGCTTTTTGGTACAGTGAAAATGTGTTTAACTTTATTTTCTTGAGGGGTGGGGGTATGTTTGGCGGTAAAAATGCATTTCATTTTCTACAAGTTGTGTTATTGTCAAAGTTTTCAATGGCCAACATGCCTCCTACATTACATCATTTACTATTTTACCTTTTTCAAATGGTTTGTAATGTTAATTCTCTTCTGCTCCATTCCTGAGCTCTTTCATATGCCAATGTTTTTCAAGCCAGGTCCTTCATACGCCAATGTTTTTCAAGCCAGTTCTTTCATATGCCAGCATTTTTCTAGCCAGTTATTTCAAGTGCCAGTGTCTGTATTCATCCATCTAAAACCCCTTTTTTTCCATTTTTGCACATGGGGTCATCGGGGATGTCATTTAACAGTGGCAATCAATCATCTAGAGCCAAGGCCAGTTCGTTCTCAGGTCTTCAGTGAATCTATAGGAAAGAAGAACATTAAACTGCTTCATGTTTCATAAGCCAATGTTTTTATGATTGTTATCAGGTGCCAGTCTTTTTCACACCAATGATTTCATGTGCCAGTGTTTCTAGCCAGTTCATTCGTGCACCAATATGTTACTGCACCCACTAACACAGTTTGCTAAATATGTTGCATATCAGGTAAGTACAGATTCAAGAATGAAGAGAGCAGCAGCTTCATCACAGCCAACCACCAACAAGAGAATGTGCATGTGGCAGGATGTTTGTAAAAAGGAATTCGACTGGATTGAGAGATGCAGTGATGTCAAAGCATTCTTCAGGTACTGCAAGAAAGAATTTCTAGTGACCTACAGTGGAAGAAATCATGTCGCATGACATGAGGCAACTGAACAACATAAGACTGCTATTCTTCAAGCAAAATCCAGTCACCTGATGACAAAGTGGGCAAGGAACACAAACATTGAGGGACCAGAACTTAGAATCATTGCAGCAGAAGCTTCTGAGGTGTTCCATGCTGTTAAGCACAATATTTCTTATAGCAGTTTGGACTGTTCAGTAAAGTTGGCCAGCCAGTTGTACAGCAACTCAGACATTTCAAAGAAACTCTCTTGTGGAAGAACCAAGGCTGAAGCCATAGTCGAAAATGTTTTGGGACCGCACTCATTGGAATGCCTCCTGCATGACCTTCAAAAACCAGGCACTTCATTTTCAATTTCATCGGATACTTCCAACAAGGGGAACATAAAATTATTTCCACTAGTTGTGACGTATTTTTGTAAAGAAGAAGGGGTGGTGAATGGCCTTTTAGACTTCTATGAAGACCCTGGTGAATCTGCACAGGCTATATCACAGCAAACTTTGAACATTATGGAAAGGCACTCCTTGCCCTGGAACAACATTTCAGCATATGGGGCTGATAATACCAGTGTGAACTATGGGAAGAAATCTCGTGTGTACACCAGATTAAAAGAAATGTGCCCAACACTCCAGAAGGCTAACTGTGTTGACCACATCATTCACAATGCAGCCAAAAAAGCTGCAGAACAACTACCGTATGATGTGGAAGTATTTGTAATGAAACTTTTCACCCATTTCTCAGGTTCTCCCACAAGAACCAGAGACTTGAAAGACTTCTTTGAGTTTTGTGTCATGGAATTTGAGCGTCTGGTAAGGCATGTGCCAACAAGGTGGCTGTCACTACTGCCAGCCATTGAAAGAGTAGTGAAAGCTCTCCCAGTGCTCCAGTCCTATTTCCTCTCCCAGGGAGAAGAGGAGAGCCTTCAACAGATATGACAGTACTTTTCAGCCAATGAGCATGGTGAGAATGCATTGCCTATGCTGCCCCAGTACTATTTGCACTTTCTCAGTGCTGTTCTTGTGGATTTCAATGAACATATAAGTACATTAGAAAAATCAGCACTTACTGCCATGGAAACATTTTGTGTAATGATCTCTCTGACGAAAAAGCTGCAGGCAAGAGCTGAAGGTGCTTTGTTTGGAGGGAAACTTAGGGCACTTATGAGCACATTAGACAGCACTTCTGCTAACAAACTGAAAAGAGGCTTCACTGTGTTCTTAGTGACAGCAGTAAAGTACTTAGAATGGCTCTATATTAGATGCTCAACCTTCCAAAATGGCGAACACCTAATGAGTGACACATATATGCCGAAGGACGAAAAGCGCGAAGGCTGTAAATGTTGAAAACTGGAATGCCAAACTAATTCCCGTGGCCAGCAGAGTGATCATGGGGAAGAGGAAATATATTATTTTCCCCACTGTAGTGTGAGCTCTGAGTTGGTATATATAAGTAGGGGTGGTGTGGTGCAGGGGGGCTTGTCCCCCTGCAAAAGTGTGATTACTGAAGTTTGCCTGTGTGTGTTTTACTTACCTGTGTGGTGCTGTTGTAGTTTAAAGTACATTTGGTATTGTGGTTTTCAACATTTAGGTCCTTCGTTCTTTTGGTAGTTCGGGGTATATGTGTCGCTCATTAGGTGTTCGCGGTTTTGGATGTTCGGTTTTCCGATATAGACCCCTTGGAACAGTGATTTGATTATACTGAAAACAACTAATTGTTTACACTGTCTAAATTATCTCTAACTGAGCCCTTTGCTTACAGTAACATACTCAGTGTGACCACTGCCCTAAGTCTACAGGATGTAGATGAAGACAATCTTTTCAGGGACTACTTGGCAATAAGGCCCTTTCTTGAACAGTTACATGACACAAGCTTGACCCCAGGAGAAAAGTGGCTGAAGCTTTTCAGAGAAGGGCCTAAGCTGACTGCACTATATCTGGTAATTGCTAGGGTATTATCTATACCAACATCAAATGCATTTGCAGAAAGAGTTTTTCTTTGGTGAAAAATAAATGGACAGATATGTAAAACCGATGTAGTGTGGACTTGTCATTACTATAAATTACTGGATGAAATGTAGTGACTTTTATTCAAATATTGTATCAAACCAGGCCCTTCTTCATGCCATAAAATCAAATTCAAAATACACTTTAAAAAAAAAGTGATTTAGTGTACTAGTGTGCAGTGGCAGTATGTAGTACTAGTGTGCAGTGGCAGTATGTAGTACTAGTGTGCAGTATGTAGTTTTGTTTTTTTATTCACTTTAGCTTTAATTTGCAATAAAATCAGTCTCAATTATACACATTTAGCTTGTGTGTGGTATGTAGATTTTTTTGTTTTCTTTCAGAATACTCATGATTGGTTTATATATATTTTTTTACTTTTTTTAAAAAAACAAGTGTCTGTTTAATGAGTGTGTTTTTTTTTTCTTTAAAGTTTACTTACTGTTACAACTGAGTAATGTGTTTTTTGCAGTAGTGGTTCACTTCATTTAAATTGTTTGTGAGTTTTCAGTATGCTGTAATAATGTCACAGTATTTTACACATAAATGTAATACTTCATCTCCTTTAACACTTCTGGTGATGTCATGGTAGAGGTGTGGCCATTATCCGATTGGTCACACCCCCTGTCCTGCTGGCCACACCCCCATATCCCACTTTCGCCTTGTTAAAAGGTGGCAACCCTATTCATGTCAGTTTGTAGAAAGAATTCAGCAATACAGAAAAAGAAAGCAGATGCTATTGGTAGTCTAGATTTACGTAGAAAAATGGTAGGTGTATATATGTATTTAAAAAAATCTCCAATCTGATGGAAAGAAGGTCCTTTGTGTCTTGAGGCAAAACGTTTCAGCCTATCTCTCAACTTCTTGGCTTAAGAATTCTGGGTAAAACCAAACTTAATGAAGAGGCAAAAGCCAAAATCAGGAGAATTTAGGAGTATTAATGTAATGCACTTCAAAGTTATTAGGGCCACAGTCACTGTATCAGTATGCATTGTCTGAGCAATAAGAAGTAAGACACTGCAATATCTGGTATTACTGACTGACTGTGGTCATCAGTGAAATATGAGAAAGTCAGACTTCTAGACTGGCAATTAAAAAAAAAGAGGGGGATCGATCTAGCATTCACTTAGGGGATCTATCTTATTGTAAAACTCTTGTGTTGGCATGTAAGTTGAGACATGCTGAGTATACTGTTTAGCTTATTGTATGGTAAATGCTTCTCTATAAGCGCATTAAGATGAGTTGTCAGCTTCTTTAAATCACATGTCTATTTTTCTGCAGATATTTATTTGGAGATTTTCACAGAGCATGGGTCAGGTCTATATACATTCTGGTGGTCTGCCCAGATTTTGTTAGCAACCGGGTGAATACATTTGACACTATGCAACAATCATTTAAGGAAATAAATGACATTTCAGATCAGCAGGCAAGCATAATTGTACTTTGAAGTTGTCATATTTTCCAAATCAGTAAATAAAGACCAAACTCTCATTTGGAATGGTATCTGAAGAAGTACTACTGCTAATAATAGAAATAATAATAATAGTAATAATAATAATAATAATAATGATGATGATGATGATGATAAGTCCTGTTTTTATCAAGCTGCAGCAAGCCAAGGATACATTTTATACTTCTGAAGGTAGAAATTTACAGTAGTATAATACAACATAGAAACTTTCAGAAAAGAATGCAAACTGAAATTATTTTTCTGCTTATAGCCTGAATAGTTAACTTACAAAATGCTAGGCAGCAGTATGTATTAGAACTGCTAGAGCCTATTTCCCAAGTTGTATGGCCCTTATTTTGTTGGTGGGATCAAAAATTGAGACTGTTTAGATAACAATTTTACTGCCTCTGAAGGTATTGTCATGGCTGGTGACAGCCAGATTCATGATATTGCAGCAGACCTGAGCAAGGGTAGAGAAAGTAGGCACATGGGTATTAAGGAAGGCTTGATAATGTAGTAAACAGCTCTTGCACTATAGTTTAGTGGGGTAACTGCTGCAGATATATTGCTGAAGCCCAGCATTGGTCAGTGGGGTGAAGATTTGCTGGTTGAAATGTTTTGTTGAAATGCATCTCATCATGCAGTAGTCACATGTTTATTGGGTTTCATGCAAAAAAGAAGATGCTGGGCCTTACATTATGCCACTCAGCTTTAGTAGGTGGGCATTAAGGTCGAATTATGGGGTAAACTGGCTAACAAGGTAAAGGTTTGGCAGAACTTAGTCATAACCTGCAATTAAATGAGGCCTGTTTGGCAGGCACAGACATTTTATTTATTTAACATTTGTATGACCTCGTTGATTATTCTCTGTACTGCACCTGCAATGTTCATTGTATACATTCATTTTTGTATATGTGATTTTGTTTGTTTCCTCTGAGCTTATCTCCCCAGGCCTCTACTGAAAATGGACATGTATCCAGTTAGACTAGCCCGGTCAACAAATGTAAAATAAAATAAATAAAAAAAATAAATAAATAATATACTGGAAAAGTCCTTCTGGGTCAACAAAACTAGTTTTTAGCAGAAGCCCAGGGAGGAAAGCTCCAAAGTAGCAGACAATTATATGCATATGTATCACTATAATTTTTGATTTATACAGTAAGTATGTAAGTAGTTAACAGCAGGTAGGTAGTTAGACTTCATATGTAGAAACTTACATACAAAGCATTTTAATTTAATTTACAGAAAAATACAATGAAAACATTCAGGAGCAGACATAAAATTAATGATTTTCTTCAAAACCTTAAAGGATGGGTATCTTACATTCTTACATAGGGTGATGAAAGCTATTCTTTAGTTCTTCCTTGTGATTTGAAACCAGATATATGTTATTGAGTTGCCATTACATCATAAGAGAAGAGAGAAACATAGTGGAGAGATGAGGCAAGGCTGAAGGGGATGAGATTAGCTGAAAGGTCAGCAGTACTAATACAGGTTAGATAGTTGTGTCATTCAGGGAGTAGAAATGTAAAGGATGAGCAAGCCAGAAATAGATCAGCCAGGGGTGAAAAGGGTAAAGTTAGCCAGGAAATGAGCATGAGCACAGCCGTGTATTTAGATGTTGTTTTAGGGAGGATTTGAAGGCTTCAGGGTTAGTAATTGCCCTTGTGGTTAGTGAGGAGAAAGTTCATACTTTAGCTATTGTGAGAATATAGATAGTGTCCTGGTACTTTGAAGAGATTGAAAATAGCTAGGAGGTGTCTGTGTTCAGACCTTAGCATTCTGCCGGAGATGTAAAGGTTTACTATATGACTAAGGGCTGGGCATGCTAAAGGTTTGTAAATGGTGTGTAAGTTTAAGAGCTGGACATAATGTAGGTGGTTAGGGAGTTCAAGCCATTGTAGCATATGTAATGCTCTACAATGATGTGCATCGGTCTTTGACTTAGTGACAAACCTGGCCACTTTGTTATGACAACATTCTGTTTTAGATCTGATAGTCGACTGTAAGAAAGGTTTGGGTGAGAGTGACTTTGGTCGATGTGTTCAGGAAGTGTCTGTTCCTATAAAGGATGTCTAGTTTCTGATGGGTTTTCTAAATGTTATGCTGGATGTGTAAATTAAACTTGAGTTTATCATGCTTTCTCCTGGGAGTGGATCTACACCCTGAAAGGAAATGGCTTTGGTGGGCCTATGCAGGCTGGGAAGAGAAATCAATTAATAAATACATGTGAATGTCCAGAGTAAGAAATATCAGCAGCAACCAAAGAAAAACACTCTGCCAGGTAAAGCACTCTTATTCAAAAGTCCAAATCGTATAAAAAAGAAAATAAAGAGTGCACCATCAGCTGGAATTCAAACTTGTCAGCAAATAACTCCAAGTAACAACCTGTTTAAATGAAACTTCATTTATTGCAAACGAACAGGAGCTGCAGCAAGTGATAAAAGTTAAGCTTTCGTTGACACCCAACGCTTCATCAGACATAAAGACTTAATGAATCTGGCTCCTTTTAAGCATATGTTCACATGATGTCATAATTGACTTCACACTCACAGAACACTGTCAACAGCATACCAGCATGGTCCACGCCCTACAATCTGATGAAGCGTTGGGTGTCAACGCGAAAGCGCTAACTTTTATCACTTGCTGCAGCTCCTGTTCGTTTGCAATAAATGAAGTTTCATTTAAACAGGTTGTTACTTGGAGTTATTTGCTGACAAGTTTGAATTCCAGCTGATGGTGCACTCTTTATTTTCTTTTTTATAAGAGTAAGAAATATGTCACAGGTCTGCGAATATCCTGGTACTGAAGGGGAGAGGACACCACATATATGGGTGTGGTACATCTGGTGCTTACTCAATGGCCACATGATTGGTAGTAATGCACTGAAAAAGTAAAAACAGTATGAGAGTAGTCAGCTAGCCATGAAAGCATGTGGGCAGAGGGACTAGCAACTCAGGGCAAGCAAAGTAGTTTCAGGGTGTTATGTACTTTATTGTATTTTGTTTATATCTTGTTTACTGGGGTAGAACACTGATCATAAGTGACCAATGGCAGGCTTAGTCTGGGTTTTGCATTAAAACAAAAACTCTATATCTACATGACATTAATATATAAAATGAATAAATATAGGAAACTGTACATGTACACAGAGGTAAAATATAATACATGAATAGAGGAAACTGCATTTACATGGAGGTTAACAGAATTGTTAGAGTCAAACAATTGCTTAAAAAGCAAACAAAAAAGCAGTTTGTACAGAGATGCAGGCAGTACAACATAACATAACATTCAGAGCACATATTCTATGAGGGAGAATGATATTACAGACTCACTTTCTCATTTTCAGTGGTTCAGGTTCAGGCAATTGTTGCCATCAGCAGATCCAGTAACTTACAGGATTCCACAACATCCTTGGGACATGAAAAATGGATATGACGCATGATAGAGAAAGCACTGTATACACCTGCATGAGTACAACATAAGAAATGTATTGTTCATTTTATAGAAACAAGGGCTGATGCAGGGTGGGAATTAAGATGGCCAATTACCTATATCATAGCTATTAAGTAACACTTTTATTTTGAAAAAGTTGAGTATGTCTAGGTAAAGTACTGGTGCACATATTGCACCAATTAGCTGACACCAAAGGGTGCAAGGGTGGTGGGACACCACACAAGCATTTGCAATTAGAAAGATGCTCCAATGTTGGGTAAGAATGGAGGTCAGAAGAGCAGAGGTACGTCAGTCCATCAAGCTGAGTAATTTTTGCATGGATAATGGGAGTTCTGAGAGAGGTATGTGGTTTGTAGTATGAACTGTGGCTATTTCAACCAGCATACTTAATAGCATTTTGTGGCTCATTCTGGACATCTGAGATAGTGTAGTGCAATAAGAGTGACAACCTCCCCAAGGGTTCTAGAGCTCAGTGATATTAAGATAGAGGCTGACAGGGCAGGAGTTCATGTGATGAAGAGTAAAGCGGAATAGCTAAAAAAGGTGTACGACAGAAGCTCAATCCTCCGAAGGCTAAAGGGTGGGACATATTTAGATAGTTTAAGAAATACCAGGTGATGTGTCCGAGTGGTGATGCACCATTCTTGTGTCACAGAGATTTAGGTCATGTGTGATGCCCAGGGCATAATACTGAATGTGTGTGCTGGCTACCCTGGAAGCTACCATGATTCCCATATCTGGCATCTGACGCAGCTGTACCAGACATTTGCCAATGGGAACATCCCACATGGTCACCTAGTGGGGGATGCTGGCTATGCAGTGGAGCTGTGGCTGATGACACCCATCAGAAATGCACACACACCTGAACAGGAATGCCATAATGAGGCACACGCACAAACACAAAATGTAATCGAGCATGTGTTTGGCCTGCTCAAGTCACGGTTCCGGTGCCTGGACACATGTGGTGGAGCCTTGCAGTACTCACCAACTGCATGTACCCAAATTGTCATGGTATGTGCTATGCTACATAATATGATCCTGCAAAAACAGCTGCAGCAGGACCAGCATAGGCCTAGGCCAAACAGCCCCCCACCATTGCCAAGGCCATCACAGGCAGAGCGTGACTCGGAGGAGGAACAACCTGAGCCTGCCCCAGTAGGTAGAAGGAGGCATGCCCAGTATGCTTTGGCCTTGGCAAAGAGGCAATGCATAGCACATACACTGGATCAGTAGGAACTCTGGAAATGATACCTCTCTCTGACTCGCACATATAGTAAAAGGGATGCCTAACTTGACACTACCTGTTTTCAAACATGTATAGGGAGTGTAGTATGTGCATCCGACATAGGCAGCCCTGCAGCACCACCTGAGGCATGATTGCCATGTGTTAAGCAATATAAAGCAGTGCTAAACAGCATTTACCACCATGTAGTATATGTAAACAAAATCGCACACACCAACTAGCACAACTGTGGTCAATGTTTAGTAATATTGGGCAACGTCCAACAATATTGGTTAATATTGAGCAATGTCGGACAAGCTTGGTCTAAGTAGGACATAGCTGAACAAAAGCCAACATGCTCATATTTGCTCTACTGGCTCTTAAGCAGTCTGGTCTGCTCAGTATGAAAATGTAACAGTGACAGGCCTCAAACCCAGAATACTGTGCACTATAGTCACAGTACTGAACCACTAAACCATGACAGTATTGCAGTGGTCAGTCTGTATGAAGAAATGTTGATATGTCTATGCAAAGTATCTCATGTCTCATGGAAACCCTGCAGGCACAGCATAATCCCTGTCGAGTTATGACACAAAGGTGAGTCCTGAAGTAAGAATAGAACCTGACTTTCAACACACACAGTATAAATGTTAATATCAGTCATGTTCACACACATCAACAAATGTAGTGGACCTCAGACAGCAACATACTGAAAGGTCACACTGGGCATGCTCACACACTTGAATAAATGAGACAAATGTCAGGCAACAAAACACTGAAAGTCCGAACTGGGCATGCTCACACACTTGTTCTGCAGATACCTAAGTTGTTCATAGAAAGTGGGAAAGCAAAGACGATAAAAACCTCAATCAGTATCATCAATAAACATTGTGCATCCCAAACATTATCATAGGTTCAGAGGTTGATACTAGGCTATCTGCCCTAGGACATGTACAAGCCTAGCTAGAGTGTGTTTGGCTTTTGCAACCCTGTCAGATTAGTACACTGTGCCTGTGAATAGTAGGTCACACAAGATAACCCATTTACATTCAGTCTATTGTGCCACTGTCTAGCAGGGACACAGAAGATATCCCAGGGGTAAACATACGATCACCCATCCACTTTTCTAGATGTCTCCTGTATGTGGTCAGTGGGTGGCTCTGCCTATGCGAAACTGGGATTACATTCTGGAGTGAGTGGAGCCTCTGGGATAAGAATCTGCATGTCCTATTAACATCTGTGCTGAGGTTTATGTCCCTGGAGTGTGTAGCTCCAAGGAGTTCAGATATCCTGAGATGGAGCATGTCCATTAATTCTGGGTTGGACATTTCCTTCAACAACAGGCACACATCACATCTGAGTAGACGGTAAGTGACTGAATAGAGCTGGAGTTACTGTATCCGAACTGTGCAGGGCATCTGTGTGAGTCCCTAGATCTACTTGTTGAGGAACGTCTGTGGCCATTACAGTTGCTGCAGGTGTCAGGTAAGGTGCATCCCAAATGGGGCATTGTAACCAAGCATGGTCGTGATGAGTATAGGGGCACAATGACCTCACTTGATCTAGATGTGAAACCATATAGGATAAGGTGGGCTATATAGAAGGTCTGTCTAACCACTTTGGCAATGTGATTGTCAAAGGCGAGAGTACAAACAAGTCGTGTCCCCAAACCCCTAACAACTCCTACCGTATGTAATGGATTACCACCTATGTGGTAATGTGTGGGCATGTTGTTATTCCCAAAGGGGATGACTATGCATCTAATGGCATTTAGATGTAGGCCATGGTTCTGGCACCAGCCATCGATCTCTGTCAGACCCTGTTTGAGTATGCATGTGCCACCTGGAGAGTTGATTATGGCACCCAGTTTGCAGTCATCTGCGAACATGGTCAGCCATATTCCTCCTTTGTTAGCCCGTTCATCAGAGAAATATATACTGAACAAGAGAGGTCCCAGGACTGAGCCTTGTGGGATGCCATGTGTAACTGGTGTATAGTCAGACATGGCACCTGCAATACTGACCATGTGGGTGCTATCCCTGATCCAGTTAGCAATCCATCTTGTGAGATATGTGTCGATATTGACGCTGATGAGCCTAGGTATAATGGCCGAGTAGGGTATTGTGTTGAAGGGTTTTGCAAGGTCCATGTAGGCTGTGTGGACAACCTTCCCTATGTCTATGGACCTGGTAACTGTTTAAAGAATGCAAACAGGTTCAAGAGGCAAGATCTGCCCACAACAAAGCTGAAATGTTTAGGACCCAGTGTCTGTAGGTTCCTGATGTCTATGTGTATGAGTTCCATGACAATACGCTCCATAGCTTTGCAAAATAGGCTAGTTAGGCTTATAGAGCGATATTGTCCGAGGTTCGTTGTGGCACCACCGTGTGGAGCGGGACCACTGTTGCTGTACACCATTCCTTGGGTACATATCCTGTAGTAATTCTGATATTGAACAGTGACTTAATGTGAGGGCTACGTTCGTCATGAAGCTTGTGTAAGACACAGGCCGGGACACCGTCTGGTCCCATTGATGCTGTGTTGTCTGCTTTGGGGAGGGCAGCACTCACCTGTTCATTTGTGATGTCAGGGAGGTTACACTCTGTTGGGATGGACAGTTTCTCCTTAGGGGGGGGTGGAGACATCTGCACTGAACCTGTTTGCCAGGATGTTGGCAATGTCTGTGGGTTCAGGGTATGTTTAGTCAGTATGCAGTAACTCACAGCATATCAGTGAGTGTCCACCCAGGTTCCTGACATAACTAAAGAAGGCCTTTTGATTGTCCTAAGTGTCTAGTGCAAGTGTCTGTTAGAAGCGGGCCTTAGATGAATTCATGAGTGAGCGTAACTTTCTGCTAGTACAGATCACAGATGCCTTCCCTGTCCGGGATTGTGCTCTATCATGTAGTAGCCTCCTCCTTTCGTTGTATAGCTTATTAATGACCGGGGTCCACCAGACAGGTCCCCTGCAATTGGAGGAGTGAGTCTTGTTGTTATTTGCGATAGCACAATCCATGCAGTCTACTAGGTGTCCATAGAAGGCGTTTGTAATGGTCTGAGCTGTATTTACCACTGTCCCAGGGTCTTTGAAGGATACCACCTTGGTTTGGAGACGTGTGACATTTGTTTTTGAGAAGTTCACCAAGATTACCTATGATGGGTCGGGGGAAGGGATATGGATGTCCAGTGAGATAAATGTATGGTCTGACCTTACCAATGAGGGGTATACCTCTGGTGTGGAACATAGAGTCCCGATGTTGGTGATGATCAGGTCCAATATGTTTTCCCCTCTTGTGGGTGTGGTGACCGGTTGTGCCATAGCATTTGAGCTTACAAATAGTATCAACTGTTGGGCGAGGTTGCTGGGGCTTCAGTAGTATCCCCAGTCAATGTTTGGGTATTTGAAGTCACCCAATATAATGGTGTTTGGGGAGGCCTTCATATTCTCCAGTGTTCCCAGGAAAGCCCAGTGTGGTTCCTGAGTTTTGGAGGGTGGTCTGTCACAGTCTATGAACTGAAAGGCAGTTTTGCACACTGTTAGTTGAACATGTATGGTCTATGATGCTTCATGCAGTGCTACTAACCTGGAGGTGTGTGTATCTGTGATGTATATGGATATTCTCCCTATTTGTGTTGGCCGTTCTGAGTCTTGTGGTCAGAACGTATGGTATGAAGTATAACCTGGTACAGCTGGTGTGCATTTGGGAGCCTGAACCAGGTGTCTGTTACTGCACAGATAGCGATATTCTCCATACTAAGGAGAGTCCTGAGTGGGCGCATTTTGAGCGTAATACATCTGGTGTTGAGCAGCATTACCCTTAGTTTAATTTACCCTGTAATGTCTATGGAGGTGGGTTTGTCTTTTGAGCCCCACTTAAAAAAGGTACTATGGGGGTGGCAAGAGCCTTAGCCAGTATTAGAAAGTCCAAGGGTGACAGGTACAAGCTGTCCATAGCTAAGCTATGTGGCATGTCGAGCATGTCAACCCAGGCTGACAGACACTGGATCCCCTTTGAATGACACCAATATGTTAACCAACTGTTAAAAGTGATCATTTTGTCTGTATACTGTGACATCATTCTTGGTGAGTGTAAGATGCTACACAAGGTCAGGGTCATACTCGCCTGGGCTACATGGTGGTAACTGGAACAATTGGTTCTGGTGTAGCCATCTACGTCTTCTCACATTCCTTCTGCATTCAAGGTGACGGAGAGGGTCGTGTCTCATTCAAGAGTCTCAGCTACTGTTTCTTCTTTAGATCCTGCAGTCCTGCCTCCATCTGGTCTGAGCTCTGATCCTCATGGACCTATCACACCAGGACAGTCAGCCCCATCAAGTGCCCTGGCAGTCTCCTGCAAGGACTTTCCTCTTCAAACACCTCTGCAGACCATCCCACAGAGGATGCTCCCGGTAAGAGAACATGCAAGAGGAGGCACATAGACTTCACTCAGGAGTATCTTACCAAAGAAATTGACTTCAATGAAAGGGAGGGGTCTCCTAGATCTCCACTAGATGACCTGTCATTTGAAGACTTCTTAGAAATTCTCAAGCAGAAAGGTGGATAGTCCTCAGATTCCCCTTCCCAGGAGGAGTCAGTATTCCTGGAAGCTTTTGGGTCCTGCCCTTTTATGTCTTGGATGACTCCTTTGGCTGATGAGCTTATGGATCTAGTCTTTTGCTGGCTCTGGAAAGAACTAGATACTGTAGAACCTATTCCCTGTCATCCTGATAAGTTCGTTGCCCCCCCCCCCCCGGACAGGCCACACTGTAGCAAGGGAATTCCTTTTGATGCTGTGGTTGTTCTCACAGCCACAAAGAAGGATCTGCAGAGTAGAGCTATTCTTTCTATCCCCCAATAGACCATCCAGAGTGTTATACAGATTTCAGCAGTGCATTTTTGCCTTAGGGTCTCTGAGATACTTGGCACATTTCACCTGGCTCCAGTGGTATTTGACTAAACCCCTCTCCAAATCCTTTATCTGAATCTATGTCAGTGGATGACTACAAGAAGTCTTCATAACTGGCCACACCTCTATCCATATCTAATGCATCCATTAGGTTAATGTCCCATGCTTCTAAAGGTACCTAATGGGCAGGGGGGGTGGCTGTTGAGGCATATCCATTAGGAAACATGCCTGGATGCACTTATGCAACTTTGCAGACCCTTTCAAGTCTTTATTCATCAATGCTTCTTTTGATAGATTATTCTTGTTTGACCTCACTCTAAAGGAAATTCTTTCCCAGAGTGAGCAGAATAGAAAGACCTTATCTCCTGTGGGGATATGTTTCTCTACTCCTGAATTATACTTTTCCAGGAAACAATGAGGAGGTAAGAAAATGTGGTTCTGTAAGTGCCAGGGTCCTTTCCATGATTCACTTGAGGATATCTCCCCAAGAGGCAGAAGAAGGAGTTCTAATGGAAAATACCACTCTTGTGAAAGGGGAGGCCTGCAGATCCTGCGTTTCCAAGACTCATTTTTAGAGAAACACTTTTAGTGTTCTTGAAAGGTTGTCCAACTGCTAACCTCTGGAAGCAGTCTGGGAAGCTTGTCTCTGCACACAGATGCTAGACCATCGATAACAAAGGATACTTGTGTGCTTAAAGTCATACTCAGAGGTTATTTCATACCCTTTTCAAAGATTTACCCAAACAAAAGGAAAAGGCTCCCTGATGTTTCACCCAGTCAGAAAGAGGCAGCAGCTCTAGAAATTCAAATGTTGCTAGACAAAACAGTCATCCTAGAGGTTTCAACAGACCAGAAAGGATTCAGGACTTACTCAAGACTCTTTTTAGTGCAAAAAAAAAAACAGGGGACCTAAGAACAATTCTGGGTCTAGGCAAACTGAATCAATTTGTAAAGAAGTCAAAGTTCTGAATGGTCATGTTTCAGTACATTCTGCCTTCTCTATTCAAGGACAATTGGAAGGGCTCTATTGATCTTCAAGATGCATAGTAACACATCAGGATGCACAGATGATCAAGATTTTTTTTCTTTCAGCTGGGAACCAGTCACTACCAGTTCAGGTCCCTGCCCTTTGATCTCATCAAAGCCCCCAGTATTTTTATGAAATGTATGGCAATGGTAGCAGTTCACTTGAGACTGCTGGGATTCTGAGTGTTTCCATACCTAGATGACTGGCTCCTTACCATCCCAACCAGGCATCTTCTAGAGAAATCCAGGAACTACTTTCTCCAATAATGTCAGTCTGTAGGCATCTCAGTCAGTCTCTGCAAGTCAACCTTTTCAGAGCCTGGAGATCATAGGTGCTCATTTGAACACAGTCGGTTAGATAGCATCCCTTCCACCACACTGACTATGGGCATCTGGTGTCAAGTGGAGCAAGTTATCACACATCATTCTCACCCAGGCAAACATATTCTTTGGCTTTAGGTTCAATGTCAGCAGCTATAACCTTGGCTGCTATGGCCCATTTTATATGAACATACTTCAATGGACTCTAGCTCTTTAGTCATCAATTCTTCACTACCCATTGTACTTACCAATCAAACTCAAATGAGTATGCAAAGATCACCTACACTGGTGGATTCAGTTGGATGAAGTTTCTCTTGGCTGCCCTCTTGTTCTTCTACCCCCATAATCATGGTAACCACAGACACCTCACAACTCTGTTGGGGGCATTTCTTGGGACAGAAGGTCCATTGCATATGATCCTTAAAAGAGACCAGTTCAAACATCAATGTCTGTGAGGTAGACACCTTATCTATTATGCAAACACATAACCCCTATACAGTTATATTAATTGTCCTTTGTTGCACAGGTTAGTACCACTAAGCGTCTGGCTTCCTTTTGTGGGAGACCTGAACTGATACTTATACTACTAGGGGAAATTTGGCCAGGACATCAGGGAACTTCCTCTATTTTATTTTGATAGATGTCATGGGAACTTTTATATCCACTTGAGTTACCACTAGCTCAATTAATTGTGATCTAAGTTTAACATCCCATTCAAAGGACGAACACTCAGGAGAGCTGTACAAATTGTGCTGCACTGTTGTATCATTAACACTTACACCAAGTGTACACTGTTCTGAGTGAACAGATAACGCAAACATAGTGCATTTTTTAGGCAAGGTCTTGAAAATATCATTACTGATATGAAATTAACCAATCATAAAAAATAAGGGTCATGCTGCTAAATGCTAGGAGCTTAAACCAAAAACTGCACTCTCTTAAAGCATTTCTATCACAGAAGATGTAGATGTATGTTCAGTCACAGAAACCTGGTTCAATGCCTTAGAAAGTACCCTGGCCTTAGAAGGCTACAATGCCTTCCACACCTTTAGACTGCAAAATGAACATCTGAAAACAAAAGGAGGCAGTGTTTCAATCTTTATTAGAGATAAATTCACCTCCTGTCTAGTTGCATTGGACAACTCCATGGAGTTACTCCAGATTCAGGTTATGGTGGGTAAGACCCCCATTAAAGTCATAGCCAGTTATAGATTCCCCTCCATGGGTCATGACATCCACAAATCCTATTTGACCAAACTGGAGACAATCAAAATTTTACCGAACACACTGGTTATGGGGGATTTCTATTATCCCACCATCAACTGGGAAACCTAATCTAGTTCTAACTCTCTAGTGCAAAAGTTCCTTGACTTTGTTAACTCATATGCCCTAGAAACAATTATCCATGCCCCGACAGGAGAACAAATATTCTGGATTGGGTTCCCAGCAACATGTCAAACTGATGCACTGCTGCAACTGTCAGGAGACTGACCACAAATTGGTCACCTTCGAGTTGGCACTAACACCAGAACTCACAAAGGATAAAATCAGAAGAAATAACTTTGCCAAGACAAACTATACCCTCCTAGGTGAAGGTATAATTCCATTCCAAGCCCTACCCCAAGCTGAAAGTGGTAACTACACCAACATTTACACTAAAGCCCTGTACAATACCTTGCATAAGTGTATAAACTCAGCTGTACCAGAAATAGTCAAAAGACAGAGCCCCAAGTAAAAACAAACTGCCATGGAGGACATCCAGCATCAGCAAACTTTACAATAAATGCAAAAAGTTGCTGTCCAAGAAAACAAAGTGAAGGCACCAACAATGGAAAAGCACCCTCCTCAGCCTCAACAGGTAAACAAGACAACTTGTCAAATCCTCCATGTGGTCCTTTGAGTGAAACTTAGAAAGTGCAGCCAAGGATAACCAGAAGTCCTTTTATAGCTACGTACATACATACCCAAAAGGGTAGGATCTAAGCATGTGCAGAACTAGTGGCCAAGGGAATCACATACACTGACTCACAGAATTAACAAACCTACTAGCGGATAGGTCTGATGAAAATTTCACTCCCGTCTCCCCTCCTAATTTGCAACCAACCTTCCCCCAAACTCCTCCAGCCTAAATATCTGAAGAGCAGGTCCTCAAAGCCTTGTCCAAGGCAAAGAACACAGCCTTTATGGAACCAGACGACATCCCAGGCTGTCTGCTAAACAGGCTAAAACATGAACTAGCATCACCACAAAGTACTATTTTCAATCATAGCCTAATCACTGGCTTTGTTCTTGCAGAAGGGAGAACAGCAACAGTGATTCTCCTACAGAAATGTGGCCTAGCAACAGACCTGGGGAATTACCCATCCATAAGCCTCACCAGCCTCACCTGTAAGGCCATGGAATGTATCATTATGGACCTCATAAATAAAGACATATGTGACCTCCAAACCATGAATCCTACCCAATTCGTCTTTGTGAAGGGCAGATCCTGCCTGTTAAATCTGGTGGATTTCTTTGAAAATGTGACCAAGACCATTGACGAGGGCAAATCTGTGCACACCACATACCTCAAACTGGCAAAGGCTTTCAACACAATCCCACATTCAGGCATTACTGATAAACTTAGCAAACTGAATGTAAACCCCTTTGCTGTAAGATGGGTTGCCAACTGGCTCACAAACAAGACATAGGGCCACATTCACGAAGGCTTGCATGGAGTCTAAGTGTAGAGTGAGACTCCATGCAGCCAACATGTCGCCGAGCGATCCAGGAACAGCCGGTAGGGGCGTGCAACAGAGCTCTCAAAACGAGTCCTTCACGGACAGGGCTTGGATATGCAAATTACCTCAATTGCAGGTGAAAGCTATGCAAATGAGGTAAATTTGCGATCCAGGAAATCCAAACCTCTCCGAGTATGAGTAGTGTTATTTGAAGAAATGTACTCAGTTGACAACTGAGTACGGTTCTGCAAATAGCAAAATGGAGCCATAACAGCTCCAAAAAAGGATGCATATACATGAGGAAATATGTCAATGGCCAAATATCCAGCCATTGGCAATGTTCAGTGATGCAAAATAAAAATAAAATAACTTTTTTTTCATCCCGATCACAGAGGTTTAAGCGTAACGCAGCACCGCGCAAACGTGCTGCGTCCTAAAAACCAGAACATCAGTAATTAAGATCCACAAATGTGGATGTTATTGCTAATATGAATGTACAATGCAAGGGAATGGCAGGCTAAAGACAACATGGCCACCGAGTTGAGGTTGCTAAGGGGGGAAACTCAGTCTAAGAGATGTAACCAAGCATTAGTAGGCAATCCTATGCAAATGAGGGTTAAGATAGTGAATCGCAAGTTTACATAGCAAATGAGCACAGTCATTGGAGTGTAGGAGTAGGATAAGAGGAGTAACAGAGTAGAAGATAGGTGACATCATGAGGGGTGTATGTATGAAAGAAGTGAAGCTCATTGAAGCAGAGTGGCATGTGTCAGCTGTCATTTACACATCATTGAAAGAGGTCTGTCAACAGGTAGGCTAGGTAAAGGCAAGAAATCGAAGGTGTATGCCGTGGATAGCACTAAAGTTTCTTGCTGAGCATGTATGCATGTGGGTGTGCACCTGTAAACCCGAGTAAGACTGTGTGCGCATGTGTAAGCATGTGTGCACGAGTTTAAGATGGAGTAAGCATGTATAAGGCTGTTGAAAGAGTTGAACGTGCGTTTGTGCCGGTGTGCGCGCATTTTAACAAGAATAAGCAAGTTTTAGTCCGTGTAAGCATGTGTACACGCGTGCGAGTTACTGTGTGCATGTTTGCGCTTGTATGCACAGTGCTGCCCCCCCCCCCCCGAGGAAACAGAAAGGAAAAAGGAAGCACAGCAAATAGTAGGAAGTTACCAGGGAGTACTAGCAGAGCTAGCAGGTGAAAACAATCAGAATCAGGCAATTACACAGGCAGTAACTTACCCAGCACTTAAAACTCTGCAAACAACAGTCCATTATGTTTCTCTCAAGAGACACTGCAACACTGCAGTAAGCTAATAGAAGTGAAAACTGAAAAAGCTTTACTGAGACAAAGAAATGTTAGGGGATGCCATTGCTGTTATAAGGTGACATATGCAACATGCTGAGGGTGGTGACAATGCAAATGCTGCTGGAGAACCCACAGTGAGGAGACGGAGAAGAGTGTACAGGCCCAGGGAAACCTACCAGGGGCTACATGAGCTGGAGATAGTGAAGCGCTATAGAGTGGACAGAGACCTCTTGCAGAAAATTGTTGAGCTTTGCAGGCCATGCCTCACACACAGAACCAACAGAGGGGAACCCTTCCCAGTGGAAACCAAGGTATGTGTTGGCCTAAGAATATTAGCAACAGGTACCTTCCAGAGACCAATTGGTGATATGATGGGAATATCACACGCATCAGCATCCAGTGTCCTGCACCAGGTCCTGGATGCCATGTCAGCACATGTCAGTGATCATGTACATTTCCCCAATTCCCGTGAGGTATTGGCCAGCAATATGCATCTCTTCCAGCAAATAGTGGAATACCCTGAGGTAGTGGCTGCAATAGAGTGCACGCACATATGCATCAAAGCACCAGCCGGTGAGCGGGGTAGGGTCTACTTCAACCGCAAGGGCTTCCCCTCCATTAACTGCCAGGTCATTTGTGATGTCCAGGGCATAATACTGAATGTGTGTGCTGGCTGCCCTGGAAGCTACCATGATTCCCATAGCTAGCATCTGACTCAGCTGTACCAGACATTTGCCAATGGGGACATCCTACATGGTCACCTAGTGGGGGATGCTGGCTATGCACTGGAGCAGTGGCTGATGACATCCATCAGAAACGCACACACACCTGAACAGGAATGCCATAATGAGGCACACGCACAAACACGAAATGTAATCGAGCATGTGTTTGGCCTGCTCAAGTCATGGTTCTGGTGCCTGGACACATCTGGTGGAGCCTTGCAGTATTCACCAACTACATGTACCCAAATTGTCATGGTATGTGTTACGCTAAATAATATGATCCTGCGAAAACAGCTGCAGCAGGACCAGCATAGGCCCGGGCCAAACAGCCCCCCACCATTGCCAAGGCCATCACAGGCAGAGCGTGACTCAGAGGAGAAACAACCTGAGCATGCCCAAGTAGGCAGAATGAGGCATGCCCAGTATGCTTTGGCCTTGGCAAAGAGGCAATGCATAGCACATACACTGGCTCGGTAAGAATTCTGGGAATGATACCTCTACCTCTCTCTGACTCGCACATATAGTACAAGGAATGCCTAACGTGACACTACCTGTTTTCAAACATGTATAGGGAGTGTAGTATGTGCATCCGACATAGACAGCCATGCAGCACCACCTGAGGTATGATAAGCAATATAAAGCAGTGCTAAACAGCATTTACCACCATGTAGTATATGTAAACAAAATCGCACACACCAACTAGCACAACTGTGGTCAATGTTTAGTAATATTGGGCAACATCCAGCAATGTTGGTTAATATTGAGCAATGTCGGACAAGCTTGGTCTAAGTAGGGCATAGCTGAACAAAAGCCAATATGCTCATATTCGCTCTACTGGCCCTTAAGCAGTCTGGTCTGCTCAGTATGAAAATATAAAGCAGTGATAGGTCTCGAATCCACAATACTGTGCACTATAGTCACAGTACTGAACCACTAAACCATGACAGCACTGCAGTGGGCAGCCTGTATGAAGAAATGTTGATAAGTCTATGCAAAGTATCTCATGTCTCATGGAAACCCTGCAGGCACAGCATAATCCCTGTCAAATTATGACACAAAGGTGAGTCCTGCAGTAAGAATAGAACCTGACTTTCAACACACACAGTATAAATGTTAATATTGGTCATGTTCACACACATTAACAAATGTAGTGGACCTCAGACAGCGACATACTGAAAGGTCACACTGGGCATGCTCACACACTTGAATAAATGAGACAAATGTCAGGCAACAAAACACTGAAAGTCCGAACTGGGCATGCTCACACGCTTAGGCCATGTCTGAGAACAGTAGTGGGCCACACATATCCGGCAGTTGCATGTGTTAACTCAGGAAACTCTCACTATTCAGCAATCCACCCTTTGCACACAGTTATATGACAACAGACACAAATATAATATAGTGAAACCCTGTCATAATCACATATGTTCTGCAGATACCTAAGTTGTTCATAGAAAGTGGGAAAGCAAAGATGATAAAAACCTGCAATCAGTATCATCAATAAACATTGTGCATCCTGAACATTATCATAGGTTCAGAGGTTGATACTAGGCTATCTGCTCTAGGGCTTGTACATGCCTAGCCAGAGTGTGTTTGGCTTTCGCGACCCTGTCAGATTAGTACACTGTGCCTGTGAATAGTAGGTCACACAAGATAGCCCATTTACATTCAGTCTATTGTGCCTCTGTCTAGCAGGGACACAGAAGATATCCCAGGGGTAAACATACGATCACCCATCCACTTGTCAAGATGTCTCCTGTAGGTGGTCAGTGGGTGGCTCTGCCTATGCGAGACTGGGATTACATTCCGGAGTGAGTGGAGCCTCTGGGATAAGAATCTGTCCCCCAGCATGTCCTATTAACATCTGTGCTGGGATTTATGTCGCTGGAGTGTGTAGCTCCAAGCGATTTGGATATCCTGAGTTGGAGCATGTCCATTAATTCTGGGTTAGACATTTCCTTCAACAACAGGCACACATCACATCCGAGTAGGCGGTAAGTGAGTGAGTAGAGCTGGAGTTACTGTATCTGAACTGCGCAGGGCATCTCTTTGAGTCCCTAGATCTGCTTGTTGAGGAACTTCTGTGGCCATTACAGTTGCTGCAGGTGTCAGGTAAGGTACATCCCAAATGGGGCATTGTAACCAAGCATAGTCGTGATGAGTATAGGGGCACAATGACCTCACTTGATCTGGATGTGAAACCATATGGGATAAGGTGGGCTATATAGAAGGTCTGTCGAACCACTTTGGCAATGTGTTTGTCAAAGGCGAGAGTACGAACAAGTCATATCCCCAAACCCCTAACAACTCCTACCGTATGTAATGGATTACCACCTATGTGGTAATGTGTGCGCATGTTGTTATTCCCAAAGGGGTTGACTATGCATCTAATGGCATTTAGATGTAGGCCATGGCTCTGGCACCAGTCATCCATCTCTGTGAGACCCTATTTGAGTATGCATGTGCCAGCTGGAGAGTTGATTATGGCACCCAGTTTGTAGTCATCTGCGAACATGGTCAGCCATATTTATTTTGTGTTAGCCCATATGTCAGAGACATATATACTGAACAAGAGATGTCCCAGGACTGAGCCTTGTGGGATGCCACGTGTAACTGGTGTATAGTCAGACATGGCACCTGCAATACTGACCATGTGGGTGCTATCCCTGATCCAGTTAGCAATCCATCTTGTGAGATATGTGTCGATATTGAAGCTGGTGAGCCTATTTATAATGGCTGAGTGGGGTATTGTGTTGAATGGTTTTGCAAGGTCCATGTAGGCTGTGTGGACAACCTTCCCTACATCTATGGACCTGGTAACTGTTTAAAGAATGCAAACAGGTTCAAGATCTGCCCACAACAAAACTGAAATGTGTAGGACCCAGTGTCTGTGGGTTCCCGATGTCTATGTGTATGAGTTCCATGACAATACGCTCCATAGCTTTGCAGAACAGGCTAGTTAGGCATATAGGGCAATATTGTCTGGGGTCCATTGTGGCACTACCTCTGTGGAGCGGGACCACTGTTGCTGTACTCCATTCTTTGGGTACATATCCTGTAGTATCTCTGATATTGAACAGTGACTTAATGTGAGGGCTACGTTTGTCAAGAAGCTTGTGTAAGATGCAAGCCGGGACACCATCTGGTCCCATTGATCCTGTGTTGTCTGCTTTGGGGAGGGCAGCACTCACCTGTTCATTTGTGATGTCAGGGAGGTTACACTCTGTTGGGATGGACAGTTGCTCCTTAGGGGGGATGGGGTGGAGACATCTGCACTGAACCTGTTTGCCAGGATGTTGGCAATGTCTGTGGGTTCAGGGTATGTTTAGTCAGTATGCCGTAACTCACAGCATATCAGTGAATGTCCACCCAGGTTCCTGACATAACTAAAGAAGGCCTTGTGATTGTCCTATGTGTCTGGTGCAACTGTCCGTTAGAAGCGGGCCTGAGATGAATTCATGAGTGATCGTAGCTTTCTGCTAGTACAGATCACGGATGCCTTCCCTGTCTGGAATTGTGCTCTATCATGTAGTAGCCTCCTCCTTTCATTGTATAGCTTATTAATGGCCGGGGTCCACCAGACAGGTCCCCTGCCATTGGAGGAGTGAGTCTTGTTGTTATTTGGGATAGCACAATCCATTCAGTTCACTAGGTGTCCATAGAATGCATTTGTAATGGATTCAGTGGTCTGAGCTGTATTTACCACTGCCCCAGGGTCTTTGAAGGATACCACCTTGGTTTGGAGAAGTTTGACGTTTGATTTTGAGAAGTTCACCAAGATTACCTACGATGGGTGTGGGGATGGGATATGGATGTCCAGTGAGATAAATGTATGGTCTGACCTTACAAATGAGGGGTATACCTCTGGTGTGGAACATAGAGTCCCGATGTTGGTGATGATCAGGTCCAGTATGTTTTCTCCTCTTGTGGGTGTGGTGACCGGTTGTGCCATAACATTTGAGTTTACAAATAGTAGCAACTGTTGGGTGAGGTTGTTGGGGCTTCAGTAGTATCCCCAGTCAATGTTTAGGTATTTGAAGTCACCCAATATAATGGTGTTTGGGGAGACCTTCATATTCTCCAGTGTTCCCAGGAAAGCCAAGTGTGGTTCCTGAGTTTGGAAAGGTGGTCTGTAGCAGGCTACAAACTGAAAGGCAGTTTTGCACACTGTTAGTTGCACATGTATGGTCTGCGATGCTTCGTGCAGTGCTACTAACCTGGAGGTGTGTGTATCTGTGATGTATATGGATACTCCCCCTATTTGTGTTGGCCGTTCTGAGTCTTGCAGTCAGAAAGTATGGTATGAAGTATAACCTGGTACTGTTGGTGTGCATTTGGGAGCCTGAACCAGGTGTCTGTTACTGCACAGATATCGATATTCTCCATACTGAAGAGAGTCCTGAGTGGGTGCATTTTGAGGGTAACACATCTGGTGTTGAGCAGCATTACCCTTAGTTTCATGTACCCTGTAATGTCTATGGAGGTGGGTTTGTCTTTTGAGCCTCACTTAAAAAAGGCACTATGGGGGTGGCAAGAGCCTTAGCCAGTATTAGAAAGTCCAAGGGTGACAGGTGCAAGCTGTCCATAGCTACGTTACTTGGCATGTCGAGCATGTCAACCCAGGCTGACAGACACTGGATCCCCTTTGAATGATACCAATATGTTAGCCAACTGTTAAAAGTTATCATTTTGTCTGTATACTGTGACATCATTCTTGGTGAGTGTAAGATGCTACACAAGGTCAGGGTCATACTGGCCTGGGCCTCATGATCAGGGAGTTCCTCTATGTATCATGTCATGTGGTCCAGGGAGGAACGTCTGAGGGTATTCGCACCAGCATGGACAATGATGGAGCCATTTCTGTACTTACTTTGGAGTGACCTTAGTGCATGTGTTATGTGGCAGATCCTGGCACCTGACAGACAGCTCAAAGTGACCATCCCCTTGTTCGGCCTGGTGAGTCGGACGTCAGTGTGTCTGACAATAAGTGTCACCTATTACAAGTATATTAGGTCTGTTGTTTAGCCCTAAGGGCAGTGACTGTGTGGCACACTGACTTTGTGAACTACGTGGTATGTGGGTATTGTAGTGGGGTAGCAGTTGTTTGTGTGTCTGCTTTGGAGGTCTCTGCTGCTTAGGCAGAGTTTATTTAGATCCTCCGAGTATGTGTATGTGTGATAATGTAGTTTGATTGCTGTCGCTATAGGTCTATGTGAGACTGGATTTGTGGTGTGTGCGGTTACCTTCACCACCTGATAGACTGTACCAGTCATGGGTCAAGAGAGCTCAGCTTCCTGTATGTCTATATAGTTGCATCTCTCACATATAGCTGAGTTTGTTGGGAGGAGGAGAGGGTTGTCGGTGTACATAAGGCAGTTGTGACATTGTGTCAAAATTCCAATATTCACAGGCTGGACTGGAGAGTACACACGAAACCGACCCCTGGACATGCCAGGATATTATGATGACATACTCTGTTGACTGATCACAAAGGATCAGTAGGGTGTTAAGTGTGTAAAAGAGTATAACAGGGGTTTAGTGCTCAGGTTTTTCGGTGTTTTGTAAAGAGTAGCTGCGAAGGAGTCCAGACTTAAACATGACACCTCCTTCAGCTATGTCATAAATAGCAATGTACACTCATATATGTCCTGAGTCAGGGCCAACTGTACCTGACTGACAATGCCGACATCCTGTCAGACAGACCCATATATACATACCCACCTCCCACTGATGAAAGGCCCTATCATCATACCAGAAGATATCACATGTAGAATGGGTAAACAGCTCCCCCCAAAGCCAAAAGCATGGCAGCAATTGGATTACATTGTTTCCCTATATGTGTCATGAGTGAACTACAGAACAAACAGACCCTGCACCTGAACAGTCTGTTGAGCCTCACCCTCTCCACAGGATCTGAAACCGTTGAATGTGTTACAGCAACATATGGCACTCCCCACAAGTGTTGGTGCACAACACACCATGGGAAGTATAGTCCAATAAGCCTATGAAGTCTGATCTGCAAGGCCATGGAGTCCATCATGATTGAAGTCATAAACAGAGCTATTGGAAGCTGACAAACACACAACCCTACCAAATGTGGTATGTTCATGGGCAGATCATGGTTCCCAAACATGCTAGACTGTTTGCAAGGCAGCCACCCAGGACACACATCACTGAACGGAGCTACACATGTCCCACATAGACTTTGAATAGCCCTTTATCAACATCCCAGACACGTCGTATCCACAGAATCAACAATCTGTGCATAAATATGTGTTGTCATATGAAGGCATGGCAATTTGTTCACAGATAGATCACACAAGCTAAGAATTGTGGGGTCCTGTTCAAGCTGTTAACACCTGCTGACCCACATGGTTCATTCCTGGGATTGCATAAAACCATGTGTAAACACATTACCATGTCCAGTCTGATGATGTCTGCATCCTACAAATATAGCAGTAGAAACAAAACCACCCGATAACGCATATAGTGCGTCGTGTTAATGCATGTATTACTCTATTATTAAAACAAAGTTAAGTAGGCGTTTGAAACCTGCAATTGCTGACTGTGTGTGTGCATTTCTTTTGAGAGGAGTGCCCTTTTTGGAGACTGGGAAAACACATTAAAAGAGGTACAATCCTGTTTGGAATGTATGATGATATCAGCATCCTACAAATATAGCAGGAGAAAAGAAACCACCCAGTAAAGCATGTAGAGCGTTGTGTTAATGCGTTTCTCTCTAGTATCCAAACATAGTTAAGTATGGGTTCGAAATCTGCTATTGCTGAGTGTGGGTGGGGTGTATGTGTGTGTTTCTTTTGAGAGCAGTGCCCTTTTTGGAGACTGGGAAAACACATTAAAGGAGGTACAATCCTCTTTGGAATGTCTGTTGATGTCAGCATCCTACAAATATAGCAGGAGAAAAGAAACCACTCAGTAAAGCATATAGCATGTTGTGTTAATGCGTATCTCTGTAGTATCAAAATGTAGTTAGATAGGGGATTGAAACCTGCAATTGCTGACTGTGTGTGAGGGAGGATGTGTATGTGTGTGTCCCCTTTGAGATGAGTGGCCTTTTTGGAGACTGGGAAAACACATTAAAAGAGGTACAATCCTCTTTGGAATGTATGGTGATGTCAGCATCCTATAAATATTGCAGGAGAAAAGAAATCACCCAGTAAAGCATATAGCATGTCGTGTTAATGTGTATCTCTCTAGTATTAAAACATAGTTAGATAGAGGTTCAAAACCTGCAATTGCTGACTCTGTGTGTGTGGGGGGGGGTGTATGTGCATGTTTCTTTTGAGAGGAGTGCCCCTTTTGGAGACTGGGAAAACACATTAAAAGAGGTACAATCCTCTTTGGAATGTCTGATGATGTCAGCATCCTACAAATTATAGCAGGAGAAACAAAACCACCCAGTAAAGCATAGAGCGTGTCGTGTTAATGTGTATCTCTCTAGTATCAAAACATAGTTAGGTAGGGGTTCAAAGCCTGCAATCGCTGACTGTGGGGGGTGTGTGAGTTTTCTTTGAGAGGAGTGCCTTTTTGGAGACTGGGAAAACACATTAGAAGAGGTACAATCCTCTTTGGAATGTCTGATGATGTCAGCATCCTACAAATATAGCAGGATAATAAAAACCACCCACTCAAGCATTTAGTGTTTTGTGTTAATGCATATCTCTCTAGTGTCATAACATAGGTAGGGGTTTGAATCCTGCAAACACTGACTGCGTGTGTGTGTGAATACCCTTGAAAGGTGTGTTCTTTTTGGAGACTGGGAAAACACATCAAAAGAGGTACATTCCTCTTTGGAAAGTGTGCTGATGTCAGCATCCTACAAATATAGCAGGAGAAAAAAAAAGCACCCCGTAAAGCATATAGCACGTTGTATTAATGCGTATCTCACTAGTATCATAGCATAGTGAGGTAGGGGTTGGAATCCTGCAATTGCTGAGTGTGTTTGTATAATGCTGTTAGTCAATGCGGTGTGGGTTTTGCTTTTACTATGGTATGACATATCAGGATTAAAACAGTATGTGCATTGCACACATCAGGTATCTGTGTGGCAAATAAATACATGTACATGTGACCTCAATTAGTACATAGGTGTGAAGCCTGCATACTACATGAATACATTTGTTTCCTTTGACAGATTGTGCCGCTGCTTCTCAGATCGTAGGTCACATATGTATGTATGTATGTGACAAGGCCGGCCACTGTAGTGATCTGTGGCCAAGGTCATCTGTGCCACACACACCCATGACAGTTACTATAGAGTAGTGTGAGTGAGGGTACATGCCTGGGGTATATGTCAGACATGTTCATACACAAAAACGTCTGGCAATAATGGACAGTCATTATAGGTGTACAACAGCCTTGTGGATATGCATACAGGCCCCTAATGTCTTATGTGATACAGCAAGGGACTCCACAATACCTCTGGATATGTGGATACCAAGGGACAGATGACATAACACTTGGCTGTATGTACACATTGCTACCCAACATACATGTTGTGGGCTACCACCTACGTGGTACTGTCAGGATAGTATGTATAGTAAATGTGGATGACTATGCTATAGTTGGCTTAGAGCTATACAGCATGTGTCAGACAATAGGTATCTGTCTGTATGATACCCTTGTATAGGATATGTGTCCCATCCAGATAATGCATTGTAGGCCAATGCATGCATTTACAGATGTGGATGGACATATCCCTAGTGTGTTTGCATGTACCTAAGAGGGCTATATGCCAAACAGGTGTGGTCTCAGGAATGGGTGGCGGTCAATATCACTGGTTACTGTTCTAGTATAGCACTGGAAGGATCCAACTGTTACTGAGTTCCCCACATCTGTGTGTCAGTTGTCAGGACATCATCTAATGATTGGTTATGGTCAAGCTGTTGAGGTTGTGTATACTACCAGAATGCAAAACATTGACAGATATTAACAGTATCACCCACAGCATAGTGTCAAACCATGTCATACACACACGTGTACCCATGTTAGAACATATCTGTAGTAGAATGCATACTGGCCATCGAGAGATACTATGAGATGTTAACAATATGTAATACAGGGTATGTCACACGTCCCATGTGCCCACTATGCACGTACATGCAGACAGTGCACATCCACCATGTTCACAGATGTACACCTGCTAATCTGTACTGCACACATCACACACATACTGTCCATGCACTGACACATGCTGGCAACACTATACACTTCAGCCACGTGACACATGGGCGGACAATACATACTCAGACTTAACACTGGTGTAAACAATGCTATATTCACAGTCATAGCTTTGATGCATCATGCCAGTTCAGATACACCTACAAGGATATCATTACTCTTTCCCGTTGACAAGATGCTAATATTGCTACACTGATATAATGTCACCCTGTGCATCAGCACCATGTTAGCCTGTTCCTGCATCAATGTTACAGATGACAGGAGGTGGCACAGGTGTCATCATATGCACAGGGTGTGTTGTTGGTTTGCCAGAGCCCAACAATGACCCATCCAGTCGACATGTATGTGTGTGTGTGTGTGTGTGTGTGTGTGTGTGTGTGTGTGTGTGTGTGTGTGTGTGTGTGTGTGTGTGTGGGACAACAGTACAGCATAGGCCAATGTTGATGTAATGTGTGTGTGTATGTGTGAGCCCTAGTTGTTTGGTTAATGTGTGTGTGTCTGCATGCAGACAGCTCCACCATGTGGCTGCCATATATGGGAGGTTGTGGGACAGCCACAGACTGTACCTGCCAGGCTGTACAGATCATTGTCTCTGGCCACGGCCATGGTACCTGTGCCTGGCAGGGGTGCTACGGACAGTATCGGGTACCAACCCTGACTGGGTACTATCATCAGAGGCAGAGGTATGTCGAGTGGACCCATGTCCCTGCTGGGACTGGCCAGAGCCACGTGCACATGGTCTACTAGGACGGTCAATTGACAGGCCATCCCCAGCATTGCTGGGGCTGGTACTGCCACTATGGGAGCGGCTGTGATCTGTGGGCCATCCGCGATGACTGCCAGCCATTGATGTTGCTGGCATACGTCTGCGACAAACGTCTCAACCATCCCGCACAGTTCTGGCTCATGGAAAACACATTGTGGAGGGCATCTAATGTCTCCCCCCAATGTCTATCAATGACCTCGGTGTAATTCCGGATGGCACCGGCAAGGTCATGGATGCTGTCATTGATAGCGGTGTAATGGGCCCTCTCGCCCTTAGTCCCTGTCTGGTGTACCGTTCCATACATGCCTGTGCCTGCATTACAGCCCAGAACATACTTGAGGTCGTAAGACCTGTGGGGGTACGTCTGCCAGGGGCATTACGACCAGCGGCGCTCCCACGAGAACCCCTGGACATCTGCCTATGTGGTACCATTCCAGTAATCTGGGTATGGCTGCTGTGAGGGGATGCAAGTGCCATGGATACCACACTATCCTGGTCAATGCCAACTGTATGCTGTCCCTCGGCTAAGGCCATTGGTGATGAGGGATGTATTGGCAGTATGAGTGTGCGCATAGATGGGGTGGAAAGCTGTGTACTGTTGATTGGCGGACCAATGACAGACCCTGTCAAACCTGCCTGTGCCACAATACATGTCTCATCATCTCCACTATTTGTGGCAGTGACTTCAGGTTCCCTGCTGCATTCACATTCAGCCAACCTAACCTCAGCACCTGTGAGAGGAAGACAGGAAACACACTTTACAATCTGTACATGATGTTAGCACACAAGAACACGTGCACACATGCACACATGAACACATGCACACATGCACACATGTACACATCAACACATGAACACATGCACACATGCACACATGAACACATGCACACATGCATACATACACTACTCAGTCCAGTTGAGACACACACACACACACACCAACAGCAATACGGAACATATTCTTTAGTGGTTGATGGTGCAGTACAGTATCACAAGCCAAAGAGTCCTATCACATGTGTCAGCATGCAGGATGTGTGTTGCTCAACAGCATGCAGTGTGAGTGTGGAGAGTCCTTGTTGATAACACTATACATGTCTTTGATGCATGTGTGTTGTTCAATGATTGGCCTCACCCTGGAACACAATGTGTACATGGACATAACATTGCTGTGCAAGTCTGGAACGCTTTCCAATGTCCTGTGCACCATCACTCATAGGTATACATACCATGGCCAGATGCACACAACTGTCTGGTGTATAGCAATGAATGCTATGTGTAGTACTGTAGTTACTGTAACTGGATGTAGTGTAGTACCATAAGCCATCATCAGGCAGCATCATGTGGTCAACCAAGGCTACTAATGTATGTCACACTGGCAACTATCTTGCTGTACCTGACCTGCACCACTTTGGCTACATTAATCATTTCACAGCCAGTTGTTACATGGGTATGTAAGGTGTTCAGTAGAGAGCATTGCCTTACATGAATGTGTTGTGTGTTGAAGCATTACACACCACCCCATGATAGTCCACTACCTCCAGGTTTAGTATGTGTGCTGTGTTGTTGACATTTGGGATACTGGAGTATGACCTTACAGCAGGTGTCTACATACACCATGTGTATCAAATTACCACTAACTGCATATGACAAAGTGGTGTATGTTGTGTGCATGTGTATTGACTCTGCCTATACAATGTCCACTACAGTGTACCACAATTGGTTGGGATGCTCTGTGTATTGCATGTGTTTGAGGTGGATACTCATGTTACTGGGATGTGCATAGTCCCACAGAGAAGATGCAGAGCATGCATTATGTGTGGGTGTTTTACATGTGTATATGGCCTACAGGTCTCCTATGACATGCACATGTTATATGCTATATTAAATGTAGAACACTCATGAGCATGGGTGTGCTGTCCTGCTCTCACACCAGAGGGACCTACAAGGATATGAGACAGTTTGTCAGTGTCAACAACTATGGTATTGCTGCTGTGTGTTTGCAATTCCACAGTAGTACAAGAGGTGACTGTCACAGGCATACAAATTATGTTCCAAATTATCAGTATTGCATGACACCAGGCTCCGCATCTTCTAAATACACAGTACACAGCTGGTAAATGCATGTTCTAACAATTGATCTAACATTAGTCTACAGATATGCCATGTTACCTGCATGGTCTGTATCTACGTGCTGGGTGACTCTGGCCTCCATGATGACGCATGTCTGTTGTACTGCTCGTCCAGGAGCCAGCATGCTGAGGAGAAGCTCTTCCACTCTGTTGGGGGGGGGTGTGCTGATGCACCACCACCTGTGGCAAGCTGTTGTCTGTGGACATCGGAGGCATGCTGCCGGACTTGTCTGATTAAATCACTGCAGTGATGGCGCACCTGCTCATACATCCAGTTATGCATGCCTACATCATTCACCCGATGGACAACATCCTGCCACAGTGCAGTGCGTCCATGCTAGTCCTGGCTAGATCTGGAAAACAGCAAGTTGTAATGCTGTACCAGGGCATCATAGATGACCTCCTCCTCCTCAGGGGAATAGGCAGGTTTCCTGTTGTGAGACATATTCCTGTAAGACAATAAAACAGTCATTGTGAGCATGTCATGTGGCACACTTAACATGCTAAAGTACAGACATCAACGAAATGCCATATATAGCAACCTATTGGCTGTCAGTAGATACACACCTGTCATACCACATAGGACTGCTCAGCCCACAACTGCCTGAAAGTGCCTTGCCCATACTATATTCCTAAACATGTTCTGCACAGCAACAATGTGTAACCAGTATGTAAGACTATACAACAGTACATGGCACACTCTATGTGACACAATGCACCACCTAGCCACAGGGGGTGAGTATGAAGCTAATGCATGCAGACATTTGTCATCCATTGAAATGAATGTTAAGTACAGTTTTAAGTACTATCAGTACACCACACTACTTGTTGATAGCAAACCCCTCAGTAAAAAATGTGCACATTCATCACTATAGGTGGCATACTGCTGTAATACACTACACATGTTGCTAGATATGCACATATATCCTGCGACACACATACCACCAAGGCCATGTTACAGGCATACCCACACACACATCAGTCATACCTACAGGACACATAGGTATGGCAACCCAGATCAGTTTTACCTGTGTAACATACAGCACTGTGTGTCAGCACCTACAAAACCTCATGCCTGAGGTTTGTAATATGTGAGGACTGCGGGTAACAAACAAAACAGTGTGTCCAAGCAATATGGATGTAAACCATACTGTGCTGTTTAGGCCTACAGCTTCAGGTAGTACTACTGCTCATACAGGATTTGTATTCACTAGTGTTACCAATCAATAAGCATACATGTACTGCTTAAGCCTACAATGGCACACTCCGGTCAACACCATGGGACTACATCACACCATATGCCTTACTGCTTTTCCTGCCTAGCAATATCATACGTATCCTTTGCTGGGATTTGAGCTACAACACTACATACCATGATATACATGGTTTCACACTAGGCTATCACACATATATACAACTTTGACACATTCACCTACACATTCATCATCACACCCAGTCAACCTCACATAGCAAGTAATGCAACAAGTACATGCGTGTGTTTATTGGGTCCTAGGTAGCTAAAAGGCTATTATCTGTAGGACCTATGGAAGCATAGCCATATGGTACCCTACCCTTCCACACCCATGTAATGTAGGTTCATGTGCCCCTGTCATGCAGAGCCACAGTGGTGACTCCCGGGTTGTGTTTCCTATCTCACACCCACTCATCATGATTATTCATGACAACTGCTAATGAGGACCTTCATTTGCTAGTGATAGGTGGTTAGTTCCAGAGTATGGTATGTATCTGAGATGATAATGTACCACTCCAGCATGTTCTGCTTTTTCACGTTACAGGGTTTAGACCAGTACAGTGTGTAGCTTGTATGGAGTGTAATCAGTATATATGGAGCATGTCCAACACCTGTGGGTTTGGCATAGCTTTGTATGTTAGGCAGAGGTTGCCTCTGGTTAGGCAGTATGTGAGACAGTGTAGCTGTGGTTTTGTAGGACAGTCTGCATAGGGCATCTGTTTGAGTCCAGTAATACTCTTTGTGAAGTATGTGTCTGGCATCTACTGTCACTGTGGATGTCTTCTGAGGTACATACCAACAGGGCCAATGTACTCTATGATGGGTGTTATGACTGATGAGTACAATGGAACACTGACCTCTTATTCCATGGATGACACACCTTTTCTGTTGACATGTGGACCTTAATCAGTTTACATGACTAATGTGGCACTGTGATTATCAATAGGGACACTACTGTCCACCTTTGTCCCATAGTCTCTCATCACACTTTCGGTGTTGAGTAGACTACCACCTATGTAGTAGGTCATGGGTACAGGGTTATTAACATGAGGGATGGCAATATGTTTACAACATTGAGCTTGGGCATACATATGAACATCCATTGGTGTACATATAGATATACATATAGGCACATATACAGTCCACCTTTCATGGTGGGAATACCAATTATGCAAAGGTTGAGAGGGATGCAGTTATGTAGTGATATTGCACAGTCTTGTGCATAATGCATGGAAGGTAGTCTCAGCCCATGAACCTTTAGCAGGACCCCCTATCTGGAAGACTACAACCTGAGGAATCATACCCATGGCATTTAAACACCGCATGTCATATGCCAGCACAGTATGCTGTCTTGTTTGCCACACACTACCACCTACATATAAAAATGCACATAACCTGCAACAACATATAATAGTCCACCCTTCAAAAACAGTTGCAGTATGTCCCTTGCTCTATGCACATGTTCAGATGCTAGTTTATCAGACACATACATATCGCTCCATATGTGCGTGCCATACACACACAGGGTCCACACTGTTGTAAGTCTGTACACCTCATGGATGACCTGTTGGGCCTTGCTACAACATGGACGGTTGTCACATGTGTGCATACAGTAATAGTACAGGGAGTATATATAGCTGCAAATAATAACACTACTATACTAGCCTGGTACAGCAGCTGCCAATGCTGAGCTACAAATTATGTTACTACCATGCATGTCTTACTCTGTCACATCCAAGTTTATATAGGTGTTTGCACTACTCCCCCAAACTACCATTATACGCAGTACTGTGCAGACCTTAGATAACATGTTCAGATATTCGACATATAATGCTGAGATATATATGTCACAGTTATGTCCCACTGCACACAGCTACACACTAATTTGTCCATGGCAGTAGTTATGCATGGCATCCCTGCATACATACCTACTGCTGCCACTTATGCATGTTTCTGAGTATGTACAGTACTATTCATAATCATCTACTACTTGCCGGTAACTACAACTCTGTTACATACCTGTTACTCTTTGTCAGGTCCGTCTGTATATGCTTTTCAAGTTTTTTTTTTTTTTTTTTAAGTAAAGTTTTTTACTTATTAGTTGTTATTGGTTATTAATTAAGTTTTTTTTTCTTAATTAATATATTTAGTTTTTCAAGAAGTAAATATGATATTTACTGAAGTAAGGCTTCTTTATTCAGTAATACAGTTTGTCAGTAGTTGCTGACACATGCAATGTAATGATTGCATGTGGGTATAGCAAGTACAATCTGCTTTTATAGTTATCTCTGCATGTGCATGTGATGCCCTCTGCACCAATTGGTGCCCAGCATTTGGTAAATGCATACAGCCTGCTGTGTGGTAATTGCAGTACTCACTGTCATAGCAACTCAATGGTATAAATTGCTTAGGTATGTAGGCGTAGCCCTTTCAGATTTCCATAGTGGGGCCCATGCTTGTTTGCTGTGGACACTGTTGTGTAAGTCAGAAGGTTGGTATACTTCTTATATCTGAAGCTAGAGGTGTAGACAGTGACGCACATGTTGTACTCAGGCCTGACTGTTGCCACTTGCAGTACAGAGCTATCAGTGTAGAGTTTAACTCACCCCTAAAAATGCTTACGCAACATTTCTGTGACTATGTAGTTTCTTTTCAACTCATATAAGTAAATGCCATACAAATGTAGTTATTGAGAAGTATTCTTTTGGCACATGAACTGTCTGTGAACTGTTATACTGTGCATATTAATGTAGGCACTTCTGCAGGGTTTGTGGTTTTATTGTTGACATTAGCACAGGGTTCACAGGACAACTGGACAATTCCAGTACTATGTATGCCTATCTACATCCTTGGTAGACCCTAAACACACAGGTGTATTTACAATGTGGGGGGGGGGTTGTTGACATACAGAGAGCATTATGTATTATTATGTGAATATTATCTTACTGGACTTTAAGGATTGGTGTGTACCTGTTGGTTTATCAAGGCAGGTGGTCTGTCTGCATAGCTCCCAACTGTGAACCTATCCAGATGGTAGTCAAATGTTACACTGTTATTCTTTGTCTGTGCAACCCACAGGTGTTTTCATCACTAGTACAATGGCATTGTCACAGTCAGTTGCTACCAGTACATGGCTACATCCTTTGGTATTTCTGTGTTGTACTCCTACATAAGGGTATGCTTGTGGAAGTCCTACCACAGCTATTTGCTGTGTGTGTAACAGCTGGATAGCTGGTATGCCTGCGTGTTTGTGCATCTGCCAGGCCTATGAAACACTCAGATACATCTTTGCATGGAGTCAGGGATAGGTAGTTAAATGTGAAGTACACCTTACACAGCATAGAGACAGCAAAAGTCTAGACTTGTGTGAAGAAGTGCATATAGATACGAACTCCTTTTATGAAGTACAAGCAGTGTCTACTGTTATTATTGTCAGTATTCATTGTGTAATACCCCACCTTTCTGACTGATGTCAGTACTTTTCAGAGGGATTCAGAGGGACACAGCTTCAATATGTTTCACAATCAGGGACATCCCTGTTAAGTAGTCACAATTGGGTAGCATGGCCTCTGGCCTAATCAGATTTGCCACTGTTTGTCCTGCTATGATACTGTGTGGGGGTTGTAAAGTGCCTCTGTAAGTTTATTTTCTGCTAGAATGGTTGCTTCTTATATCACACTCATGTAATTCATTTCACAATAATTGCTAGTAAAGATCCACAAAACAGGCTTTGTGTTGTGGCCTTCCTATTTATCCTGTACATTCAGTCATTGAAATGCATGATATATTTATTTGAGCACCAGATTATTGTATATATGCTATGACTTAGTGGTAATTCATGCAGTCTATTGTGTCAATAGTCTGTGGTTCGAGACTGGCAGAGGTATATTTTATTTTGCTGCTGAGCAGAACAAGGGCCCTGACATAGAGTGACTAAGGCACTTTTAAGCAGTTGTAAGCAGATTTGCGCAGGTTTGTGTGACACTTAGCTATGCTTAGCTAAGCGCACGCATGCACACACTCGCTTAAACCCGCTTACTACTGCTTAAAAGTGCTTACTCCTGCTAACCTCCACGCTAATTTCTTTTAAAGAAAAGAAAATGGGGAGAAAGGAAAGTGGTGAAAAAGGGGGCACAAAGAGGGGAAAGCAGTAAGGAAACAAGCTTGGGATGTGCAGGACAGGTGTAGGGAAGGTCCATAGCTGCCCATTTCTTTACCAGCAACAGCTGTGCATATGCAATACATTTGGAGTGATATTTGAAACCTTCCACCCCTGGGAGAGGGGTGAGGACAACAAAGTATGTTGTACTGCCAATTATAATTATCAGTTTACATGTCCAGCGAACATGTGTGTGAAATGGGCAGCTATGTATGGGGCGTAATTTTTTTGTGGGTACAGATTGCCCTTTTTTTTTTTCAGGTGAGAGTGGAATGTGAGGTAGAGGAAGTAGGTATACTTGGGGAGGTAGGTTGGGGAGGAGAACAGACAAGACAAACAAGATGCATACAGGGGCAGTGTATGACACATGGGGTGTGTGAACACAATTGACGGGGACGGGTGTTTGGAAATCGCAAACCCATGAGCCCACAGATGGTAACAGTGAAACTGAGATCCCCACCCATGGGCAGTCACCATTGCACCTTCACAGCCCCGAAGGTGGCTGTGCTGGGGGCTGCATAGGATGGGCAGGCTCGCCCGTGAGATGCGCCACTCTCACCTCGAGCTGGCGTAGGGGATCAGTGACTTGAACACTAGATCTCCCTACGCACCACAGCCTAGATCCTTTTAAGGGTGACAGGTGGCCCTTCTCTGCCCACGCTTGCACGAGGGGATGAGCCCCATTCCCTGCAGTGCTTCCACCCGAAGGTGGCACAGGACCAATGGAGGAGGGGAGCCCGGGCTGTGCACCAGACCTGCTGGTGCCAGGTGTACTCGCCAGCTGAGGAGGGACAGGTGGGTCCTCTGGGACCGGCCTTCCCATACGTTCTGTGATTAGGTGTGTTTTATTACAACATAAACAACAGCATTCCAAATTAGTTGTAACAGCATGCAGTAATATTCCCATTAACCCAACAAACCAAGGTTCCAACAGTTGAACAGTAAGCATAACACATGCATAAACTGAACAACAGTGGACATTCCAACAGCATGCAGGGATGATTGGTGGCAACAGGCCACCATGATTGTGGTGTTTGAATAGGGCACATGCATCAAAGTAAATGGAGATATTTATAGAACAATAGGACATATGTCCCAACAAATGTTTTGAGATTACACATACCCATTGAGTTGTGGAATTGATTGTTTATGCACATGCAGTAGGATGTAGAAAGAAACCTCAATTAACATCTTATAAGTACTTTTAGTCTACACTCCATTCCTACTGACTGTAGGTGTATATCCCCTACATGTATTATTACACTTGGCAACATGAGTTAGGTTGTGTAATGGGTGTGGCTAGTTCATTATATACCTGACCTATATCTGATATACTAACTGTCCAGGATGCAGATGTTACTGCTACATATTTATTGTTGTATTTATATTTCTTTATCTACATATCTGGATGTGTTCACATGACATTTTCAGTTCAATTTGTACAGAACCCATCATTTCTTGTAGCACACTCACATTTCTGGGGAACACATTAACAAGCTACTCATGTGCCAGATTTACTTATGCATGCCAGCCAGTAACTGACTGTTGAAGACTGTATATATGCTTCACAGCTACTAGCACTTCCATCACCCACTTTAGATGGGACTGCCCAACTGTGTGTTGCCAGCACTTATTAAAACAGTACTATTTGTATAATGCAAGGATAAAACAAAATTTCACAGTACGTGACACAGACACATTCCAGGTTTTATACCTTTATTAATTACATTACACAATTTTCCACAAGCTCACTCCTTTATTTGATATTACAATGCATATGGAAGACATATTCAAGACATATTATACCTTTATTAATAGGGTAGAACACTCTTTTTCAGGCTCGCTCACTTATTTTATATGACAGTACCTGCAGTGATATTATTCCGGACATATTTTACCTTTCTTAATGGGTTACTATGCTCTTTTTCTGGCTATCTGACTTATTTCATATAACAGTACATGCAGAGGACTTATTCAGGGCATTTTATGGCTGTATTATTGGACTACAACACTTTCTTTCATGCTCTCTCCCCTATTTTATATAACAATGCATGCAGATTAATCACTAACCTGCCTGGTGGTGCAGCCTTAGCAGCCTATCTGCATAGGCTTGCTGATTCGCAGCATAGTCACCTGCAGCTGTGAAGTAAATGAAGGGATATTGAGAAATACCTATCCATTATACAGAATCAATTATCATTTCTTACATACTGCACTCCATGGCTACCTACTCAGTTGTGGGACATCTTGCATCCCACAGGCCTTCTGTATCCATTGGTTCAGTTGGTCCTGCTTCCATCTCTTCAGGTCTACATGGCGGTGACGGACCTGCTCACCAGTCTGAGGAGTGCCTGTGACACTGGTGAGGTCATGAGCTAACTGGTTCCAAGCCTCTGCCTTGTACTCCGTCCCTTGGAACTGGCCCTGCAGGAGTCTTGACTCACGATGGTGGACAAGGAGCCAAACCATGTATTTCATCTCCTCGATGCCCCAACGTTGTGCTTGGAAGTGTGTACCCTCTCCAGCACCACCCATTCTAACTGCAGATGTGAACTACAACCAGTTATGGCGAGTCTTCCCGCCTATGGGGCTTAAATATGCAGCATTTCCTGCATTTTTTTGTGATTGGCCATTTTTGAGAATTCTCGGCTGACTGCAGACCTGCTTAGTAATGGTTAATCAACCATTTATGAATATATGTATGTTAACAGTGGATGTTTATCCTAAGCTGTCATGGCTTAGTGGTTCAGTACTTTGATTACGGTGCACAGAGTCCTGGGTTCGAACCTTATCATTCATTTTATTTTAATACTGTCCAGACAGGCTAGGTGGTGTGGCTGTGTTTAAGCAGCTTTACTCTGCGTTGCTCCACATTGCCCTACGGTGCGCTGGTTGGCACAGCACTCACGTCTGCGCAAACAGTTTGTGCTGGATAAAGCGTTATTTAACTATGGGTAACTACATTAAGCTGGGTAAAACGTGATTTAGCTATGGGCAACTACATTGCACTGGGTAAAGCGCTGCTTAACTGCAGGCAATTATATATCAGGATCCTTTATAAATATATATTTTGTTCACTGATACATAGGCCATTTCACTGCTTTTTAGTAAAATTGTAATCATATATGTCGGGTGATATTTCATATAACTGATTTAAAACATAAATAGGAAGGAGAGTGGTGGGACTCGAACCATGAATGCCTTCTCTTTGTGCGAACGCTCTACCATTACACTATTGCTATTTGGTGTAACTTGCATAAACATTCCTTCTTATGCTCTTCCATGATGGGATTGCTAACTGCAGCTAAGCAATGGGCACACCCACGCACACACGCACAAATACGGGCAGCTATTTCGGGAATATAAAAAAAAAATTATGTTTTACTTTTAATAACTGTGATGGGGGTTTATAATGTCAGGGAGTGTGGTGTTGGGTGCATGGACATTTGAGCGGACTCGCTCTTCTGTGTTTACATTTTTCTTTTCGACCCCTTGCAGGGGTGTGGACATTTAGACTGCTCGGCAGTTGAACATGCCCCCTGCTTTCCTACACGGTCCGTGTTAGACTTGCAGTTGAGTCAGCATGCCCTCATGAATATTCATGGCACATTGATGTCATACCGTTCAACTGCAGCCTCCGAGTAAGACTTATTTAGTCTTACACGGAGGATTCATGAATCCGGGGGATATACTATCAAAGTGGGTCACTTCACATCAACCAGCAGACCTGTTACCAGTGAGATGCCACAGGCGTCAGTGTTGAGTCCCTTACTGTTTGGTATATACTTTTAGCCACACAATAAGACTAAAACAACGGACTTAATTCACAAATGCATCACCAGAAAGGCTTTGAATACTTCGAAATACTTTATTTAAGGAACTATCATGTGAAGCGCTTTTCATCCGGTAGCTTCACCGGACTTCTTCAGACAAATTCTACCACATGTTACACAGTATAAAAACACTCCTATCAAAGTAATTAATTAATTAAACACCTTATTAATTGCACCCAATCAATTCCTATTAAATTCAAACTTTGCTCACTCATCCTATGGGGGGGGGGGGATATATATATATATATATATATATATATATATATATATATATATATATATATATATATATTACTATACTCTTTACTTTTATTACATTCCCATTTTTCATTTAATTTCTTTAAAAATATATGTATTGGTAAAAATAAGTATTTATATAAATATAAAACCTACACCTTTAAAAAACCTTAGATATATACACATAAAAATACAAACTTTTCTATGTTAAAAACTTTACTATATAAAATGTACCTATCATAAATTACTCATTCAATTCAATAATAACAATATACTTACAATATACAATTCAGATATAAAAAACATTCTGAAACCTAGAGTTGATCTCTTGCTAAATCAACATTTTTAACTATCTATTAAGACTCCTTAATTTCAATATACTTGAGATGAACACTACCTCATTAAGACCTGGGGTAGGAACCTTAAAAGTTTTGTGGAGCACAGTAAGAAGAGGTTTGTACGGACACCAGGAATGTTCAAATGTGAGTCTTGCAGTATGTGTAGACGTATGTCTACTGGTGCATCTTTTGCTATAAGGAATAAGGTGTACACAAATGATGGAAGATACAACTATAATAGTAAATCAGTTGTTTATATAGCTCAATGTCAGTCTTGTCCAGCATTTTATGTGGGCAAGACGGACAGAAAAATGAAGGAAAGAACATATGAACATATCCTAAGTATTACCAAGGCAAAAAGTGATAATGCTTTGGCTAGACATGTATCCTTTAACCAGGGGGCATACATTTAAATTTAGCATTATCGACCAAGTAGTGGGGGATGACAGAGGTGGGCTCACTACTCTTCTTCTTCTTTTCCTGGTTAGGGGTCACCACAGCAGATCACCTGTCAGCTCATGGTTGGCAGTGGAGTTTTAAGGTGTCCAGTTGCCAGCCCAGCACCCAACCTTCCACAGAATGTACACACATGCACCCACTCACACCTAGGGTCAATTTAGAGTATCCAATCCACCTACAGCATGTCTTTTGGGATGTGGGAGGAAACCAGAGCACCTGGAGGAAACCCACACGACCACAGGGAGAACATGCAGACTCCACACAGAAGGTACCCCAGCCGAGGATCAAACTGGAGAACTTCTTGTTGTGAAGCAGCAATGGTAACCGCTGCACCACTGTGGCAGCCCAGGTGGGTTCACTACTCTACTTAAAAACATGTGGTATTGTGACAGTTACATTTAGATGCTAGTAGGTGGCCAGGTCTTAATGAGGTAGTGCCCATCTCAAGTATGATAGGTACATTTTTATATAGTAAAGTTTTTAACATAGAAAAGTTTTTATTTTAATACATATATATATATATATATATATATATATATATATATATATATATATATATATATAAGGTTTTTTAAAGATGTAGGTTTTATATTTATATAAATGCTTATTTTTACTAATACATATATTTTAAAGAAATGAAAAAATGGGGATGTAATAAATGTAAAGCATATAGTAATATAAATATACATATATATATATATATATATATATATATATATATATATATATATATATATATATATATATATATATTCATAGAATGAGTGAGGAAAGTTTGAATTTTATTGGAATTGATTGGGTGCAATTAATAAGGTGTGTAATTAATTAATTACTTTGATGGGAGTGTTTTTATACTGCATAACATGTGGTAAAATTTGTCTGAAGAAGTCTGGTGAAGCTACCGGATGAAAAGCGCTTCACGTTATAGTTCCTTAAATAAAGTATTTCGAAGTATTCAAAATCTTTGTGGTGATGCATTTGTAGATTAAGTCGGTATATACTTCTCAGAAGTTCAGGTCAAAACTAAAGAGTTGTGGTTGACCAAGTTTGCAGAAGACTGCAAACTAAGTGCAATCATTGTATCCCCAAATGATGTCATTATACTCCAGGAGGGTCTCACACTGACCAACAACTGGCTTATTAGTCATAGTCTCAAACTGAATGCAAAGAAATCCATCATGATTTCCTTTGGCACAAACAATGTCCTATCACACTATGAAATAAACAGTAATACCCTAAATACCCATGAAGTGGTGGGGGACCTGGGATCACAAGTTGACTGCAACCTTAACTTCGACCAGTATGTGTCTACTGTAGTAAGGAGAGCTTTCTATGCAACATACTTGATTAGTAAAGGCATCACCTTGAGAGCAAAAGAAGTTATAACTCCCCTATTCTCAGCACTTATCCAGCTCATAATTGAGTATAACGTCCCGTTTGTCATGTACTGTTCTAAGCACATGCAGCAATTTGAGACACCTCAGAGGTTTCAAACAAAAGAGCTCAAGGAGTTCCAGCCTGTGCCTTACACAGACCAACTAAAGTCCCTGTCACTATACTCCGTAGCATATAGACTTCTTAGGGAAGACTTATGCCTGCCTACAGAGGAATCCAAGACCCAAACCTAATGAACTTGCTGCATATCCGTAAATCAAACAGTACTACGACTACCTATTCCAGAGACCTAAATATGGCCTGCAACTTAAATAGGACATGCTGGAGGGACAGACTTATCTCCCAGCAACTGATGCCTCTATGAAACAGGCTTCCAATTTATGTGAAACAGAGCACCTCTATGACACTGTTCAAGAGAAACCGAGATGAGTGGATGGAGCATTGTAAATTCTTCCTGGGGATAGATCGTGCAACCCTCCTGGACATGGGCAGTTATCACTAAATGCAATTTTAGGTATTCACTAGCATTTCTATGATATTACATTGGGATGAAATAGCTAGGCATAAAATGAACTCAGGCTCAATAGCCTAGTAATCTCCTATGATCCTATAACTCACATCTTCTTCCTCCTAATTTTAATTTTCCTGCTGATTTTCTTGCAGCCTTAAATATTGGGGGTATTCATAAAGGTTGCCACAAAGTGTAGACTACATGTACACTTAGAGAAATCTTTCTGAGTGACTAGAAAGAACAAAAAATGTGGTAGGGATGTTCTTGAATACAGATCACATGCACTCTTTGTAGGCATTAATCTGGCCCATTAAGTATATGCCTTTAATTGCTGAGACCTCTGTACTAGCACTGTTAAGTATGCGTAATGTCTGTGAAACATCTCAGCCATAGGACAACACACCCAAGCATTTAGCCTCCCTTATGCTGCACTGCACTGTTAGCCATTTGTCTATATGGTGTTAGAATAGAACCTAGAGCTTTCTGCACTAAAGGTGAGTGTACTAACTGTTGCTCTTCTGACACTGCTGTGATGTTATCTGTTTACATGGAACTAGTGTCCATGACTGTGGGCAAAGCCATTTCATATGTTCGTAAGATATGATGGAGGTTATTCTTAAAGTCTTTTACAGTATTGGTCTTACTTTACTGGGGTTCAGAAGTTGTGATACTGCCAATATCCTGTGTCTTTGAATTTATTACATTACTTATTTGTAGAGCAGTAAAATAGTGAGTGGTACCTCCAGCCTTCATTGAGCATTTGTAGAGCACCATTTTCTTATACAGCTCATAATATATTGTAGTTATCTACAACTAAAATACTGGGATTCTGATCTTGCAGCCAGATTTCTTTACTGTGGTGTTGGTGATGCCTGTGGTCTGGTGTTGATGGTACCACTGATTTCTTGGGCACTACAGTGCTGAATATTGATTGCTTCCTTAGTTATACAATGCTCTTCTCCTTCAATTTTTGGTACCAATTATAAACTGATAGGAGTCTTTGCTTGAGTGGACCCATACATATAAATTTATTCTATTCCAGCGTAAATTATACTGCTATGCAGATGTGCACATACATGTCATCAGTTGCTGAGAACACTTTTCAGTATGCACTTTGGCTATGAATCAGCACATAAATAGTAATAATATCTTTTCCTTCTTATCTTGATTTTTGTGATAGCTTCATAGGTAAATACTAGACTAACATTCACCAGGGCCGTTATAAGCCTAGCTGCATAATGCAACCCAGTTATATCCCCATGTAACATGGGAATCTATCCAGAGTGAATATGTTAGAAAGTTTCTAAAGGTTATGTGTAGTGCAGAAAGTATGTTAGTCTGTCTCTGTCAATGACATGGGGAAACGGTGTTTTGCAAATGAGTTTTTCTGTTCTGCTCATTTAATTATTTAATTGATGATACAATTTTTTGTAAATTGTTTTGCAAAGCATACTAATAAACTTGTGTTGATTCTTTGCCTTGTAATTATATTGTTGCAGAAAAGGGGAAAAGTGGTCCAATGCACTCACAATAAATAACTACAAATGTATTAGTGTTCAATTAGGAGACTGTATATGTGTGAAGGGAGGGTGTCTGTGCTTGTTTTGCTTGTACGTTTGTGGTTTATGATTCAAAAAGGGCTGCTTTTAGTTAAACAATAGAGGAATGAATGGATGAATAGACAGACAGAGACAAACTTGAATAAATATATAGTAGCAAAGCTTCACTATCACCTATCTCAGCTGAGAATTGCTGGTAGAAATCTCATTGTGTGCTTACCTGATTATCCTTAGTGCATAATTAGTGTCAACCTTGCTTTGTTCTGAGCATATATTAGGCTCATGTTTGTGTGAAGCTGCTCCTCATGCAGTGGTGGCTAATGGTGCCTTGTACATATGCAATCACCAGAAGTTTAAATTTCCTTATAAAAAACACCTAGGAACTTTACCCTAGTACCACATTACTCATGGGGCAACTAGTTTGCGTAGCACTTGCACATTTAGTTAGGACTTTTTAGGTCAAAGTTACCTTATCATAGCACCCAGGACTATCAATGCTCAGAGAACAGCAGATTTGGGCACTGAGTAACATCTCTGACTAGGTTAGCTACAGATTGTGGTAGTTTGAAAATCTGCAGAGCCAGCAGTATATGCTAATGGCCACATAGTGACATCCAAATGAGTGATGTTATGGGAATTCATTTATCAATAAACTGCTACTCTTTTCTGCACATATATATATATATATATATATATATATATATATATATATATATATGTATATTCCATGTAGACATTTGCAAGATACTTAGTTCATAGGTGGTTACTAAGTTATTGGCCCAAGAGCCATTTTAAGCCCAGTCAAACTTAACCCAAATTTACAAAAGTATCTCTGATGTGTCAATGTCACAAAGAATTTTACAGTTATGGCATAGGCTTGTACACATCAAGCCTTCGTTGGCTGCCCATGCCCATTAGGGACATATTTGCCAAACCAGGGATAACTTTGCAATTCCCATCCATTGGTTCAAGTTACATTTAAACAGGGTTACTACAAGCATAGAGCTTTGAGACAGTCTGCATGTCATTTATCCCATGTATTCTTTTTGTGAGTATCTTCTGTGGTCTCTCAGTTTTTTGCAAGTACCTGGTCAGATACATGATGAAGGGTGCATTATACTCTATGATTGGTGTGATGAGAGCCAAGTACTGTGAAACTATGACATCTTTGGACCTAGATGCCATGCTCTTACTTATAAGTTGAGCAATGTGGAAAGATTTTGTCACCTCAACAGAAATGTTGTGTTAAAAGGTCAAGTTACTTTCAAGATGCATTTCTGATCTCTAATCACCGATTCTACTTTTATGGGTGCATTATCAATATTTGTCAGTTCATGGCTGTATACTAGGCTCATGACACTAGGGCTCTTATCTGCCTAACTGTGCAACCCAAATGTGACCCACAAATTTGAGAGCAACTGAGAGTTTAGTTTTGAATTGCACATACCTTGACTAGCTCATCACACTCTGTTCACACCATGGGATCACTCCACTAACCTACCCTGCCCCCAATTCTCACCCACCCCTGCATACTCTGAATTTATAGGTAACCTCTTTTACAAAGACCCTCCCTTCATCCTCTCATTATTCAATAATTACATATCTCAGAACCATCTACACACTCCCTTCCACTTCCCAACAGGCCAGTTCACCTACCAGTTCAATATCCACACCCATATCTCCTACTCACCCAACTTACACCCTCACCAAATATAAATACCTCCTCTACCTCCACAACCTCACTCCCACTATGTCTCATTACCCTCAGTCACATCTCCACTAAACCCTTCTGGGATTAACTTCCCTATTCACCTGTCTCTCCACAGCCACCATCAGCACCTCTTATCTCCTCACATTCACTCACTGTATCCACCCCAAATCCCCCACCCTAACCCACAACATTACCATCACCCTCACTCACACAAGCATATACCCCATCATATAAACCCAACCCCCATATACCATGCTCCTCCCATGTACCACTTCTATCCATCTAAAAAGCAACCAAGTCTACAATTTCACTACCTAATCATCCAATACCTAAATACTATCACCTGTATAACTACTCAGCTACTACTAGGAGGAGACATTCACTCCAACCCCGGACCAGCAACCCCTGCTAATGAGCCATGCACTCATCACTATCCAACTAAGCACAAACCCACTGACTTACTAATACTAAATATGAATACCCACAATATCATGAATAAAACAGAAGACCTTCATGCTGCCATCTCCTTATACAACTCTGATATTATTCTTATCGAAGAGACATGGCTTAAACCACCCACATAGTAAAGATAATTCCATTTCCCCACCTAGGCATAACATTCACAGGGCACACCAGCTACGTAAAAGAGGTGGAGGCATAGCTCTACTTCAGAAAACCAACCTACAACACTAACTCCTCCAAAAGGATTCCCCCAACTTCAACAATGCAGAGACTCTATTTGCAAAACTCTCCCTTAACCAACATAAGCATCTAAACCTACTGGGTATCTATCTACCCCCCAGATGACAACCTAACCACCCTAGAATCCATACTTCCCTGGGCTTTATACTCTGTCCCTCATGAAACTGTCATGCTAGGTGATGTAAACATTGACTGGAACTCCATCCACTCTCCCATCCCAACCCACCACATTAACCTAAATAACATCACCAAACTTATAGATACTACCACATGCACTGATAAGGCCACAAAAAGAGAATCTATACTTGATTGGATCCTCACAAATCAACCAAATACTGTCCATCAATATGGCACCCTACCGAACTGTCTGAGCAACCACAGCCCCACTTTTATTCTCAGGCCCAAACTTAAAATAATTAACTCTACCTCCCTTCTACAAGCCCACTCTAACAACATTTTTCCTAGAGACCACTTCATAAGAACCTTGCAACATTGCAACTGGTCTCCCATCAAAACCCTTTCATTAGACAAAGGACAAGGCAGTTGATTACTTCAACTCCACATTTATAAATATCCTCAACCAACTAGCCCCCTTAAAAGCAATCAGGATATGTAGCAACCCCACCCCTTGTCTCCAGAAAACCATATAAGCCCTACTTAGAGACAGGGATAAAGCCTGGAAAACCTGCCGCCACACCAGATCACCCGCAGCTAAGCAAACCTTTTGCGGGCTCTGGAACAAAGCAAAAAAGCAGGTTAAGCTCGATAAACAAAATTAATATATCACTCAACAAAATAAACACAGTACCAAACCACAAAAATTCTGGGCAACAATAAATAACAACCTACAGCCTGGAAGAACCACTACACCCACCCGCAATATAACAGGCACAGACCTGGGCATAGCTCCAGCTTTAATAACTATTTTACCTCCTCATTACTCAGACTCTTAAACAGCATCACTTCCTCCAACATCCCACAACCACCTCAGGCCCAAATCAATACCATATATGTCATACTTACATCTGTTCCTACCTCTACTATCCAAAAACTCCTAGCAAATCTCAAACCAACCACCCTTGCAGCCGATAACCTTCCTGCTAAATACCTCCAAATTGCATCCACAGCTATAGCCTATCCCATTTCACTTCTAATAAATAGATCCATCACCAAACATACCATTCCATCCCTGTGGAAAACCTCATATACCATACCACTCCACAAAGTGGCCCCTCCCTTGACCTTTCCAACTATCAAGCAATTGCAATTCTCTCACCACTCTCTAAGATCCTAGAAAGATGTATTCATCACCAGTTCCTCTCCTGTCTCCTCACCAACTTTCTCTCCTCAACCCAACATGGATTTCACCCATCCCACAGCACCAGCACTACCCTACTCAAATTTACCAATACTATAAAGTCCCACAATAATCTAGGTAAATTAGTCTCAGCTACCTTCCTAGATTTATCCAAAGCATTTGACACAGTCTCACATAATAAACTACTGTTTTGTCTATCTGACATTAACCTTATCAATCCAATCCTACTCATGTTTAAAAGCTATTTAGATAACCACCAGCAATCCATCAAATGGCAAACTCTCTATACCCCCACTCCCAACCTCCTTAGGCATGCCACAAGGATCAATCCTAGGACCCCTTATTTTTAATATCTTCACAAACCAACTCCACTCAGCTACCTCTAAAGCTGACATAGACTAATACGCTGACAACACAACTCTTATATGCTCTGCACCCAACATCCTACTTCTCCAACAAAAAGCCCAAGAAGCCTTCTCTGAAATAGAGAACTGGTTTAACAACTCACAACTCATACTAAATCCCAAGAAAACACAAATAATGCTATTCCACTCTACTAAAACAAGCAACCTAACCTTCTCTATATTCTCCGCCAACAAATCCCAAATCACCCCATGTCACTGAGGCTAAACTCGTAGGAGTTACCATTGACCAGCAACTCAAATTCACAAAGCATATATCGACAACCATCACTAAAGTCCACAAAAAGTTAGGTTCCATCTATCGCTGTAAAAGTTATCTAACCACTGAATCTCGAATTGCAATATCCAGGACCCACCTCCAATCTACTCTACTTTATGCAATCCCAGTTCCAACTAATCTTTACAAAACTGACCTTAATAAACTTTACATCTGTTACAACAAAATCGCTAGATTCGCTACCAATGCCAAATCACAATCCCACCACTGGCTTGAATTTCCAAACCTATTAATGTACCATCGACTCAGCCTAGCTCATCTAATTCTGTATTATCCCAAGAAAACCCCTGACCTGACTGGCATACTAAACTTCTACAATTCAAATAGACAACTTCAATCCTCCAACAAAGCCTTAATTGAAACCATCACATGCAAAAACAACTCTGGGAAAACACTACTTGCCATGAAATAGCAAAAATATGGAAAAAACTTCCCCCTGCCCTCAGACTACAAAACTCCACACCCTCCTTCAAAAGCCTACTTAAAACATACCTCTTCACCAATCATCTATGCAACTGTAATTGACCCCCTGAAGACTCATGCACTCACTATTTCTACACCCCATCTGTCCTGGACACACAAACAACACACTCTAACTATACCTATCCATGTGTGAACAATAACCTATATATGAGTGTATGTACGTGTGTGTGTGTGTGTGTGTGTGTGTGTGTGTGTGTGTGTGTGTGTGTGTGTGTGTGTGTATTTATACTCTTTCATGTATGCTTGTTTGAATGTATATATGGAAACAAACATTTATATACTCTTATTCAGTTGTGAAATATCTTGGAATGCTCTACCAGGTTCTTATCTACTTTTATTGTATATTTTTTACACTTGTATTTTCAATCAAATGGGGTAATATCCTCTTATTGTATACTAATTGCTGTAAAGTCTACAATCTGTATGCTGCTACTCTGTAATGTCTCTTTTGTAAATGTTTCCTCTCTCTGTGAACTTATGGAGTTTTTCTCTCCAGGACTTCACTGAAAATGGACACTTGTTCTCCAGTCGGACTATCCTGGCAAATGAATGTTAAATAAATAAATAAATATACAAATGTGTGTTCCCAGATCCCTGACTAGTAAATCAACTTTTAAGGTTGTTTTATTGATGATATAGTTACACAGGGTGGTACACTTCCTAAAAGAGACTATAATGCATTTCTTGGTATTGAGATTTAAGCCATGGCTTTGTTGGCACCAAACATTTGTCTGTATTAGACCTTCCTGAAAGGTGTTTTCATCATGGAGGGATTCAGTGATTATTCCCATTCTGCAGTCATCTGTGAACCTGGTCAGCCAAAGGCGTTTGACATTAGGTTTAACATCAGAGAAGTAGAGTCCAAAGAGAAGTGGGTCCAGCAGAAAGCCATGGTAGACTCCACTGTTAACTGCCCTCTTTGTGGAGGTGGTCTCACCATTTCTAACTTGCTGGGTCCTAACAGTGAGTCAGCTAGCTAGCCAGTATGTTATAAAGAGGTTTATATCTAATTCCATAAGTCTGTTGACAATGCCCGAGTGGGGTATTGTATCAACTGCTTTAGCCAGATGTAAGTAGGCAGTATGCACCATTTTCCCCCATCCATTGCTCTAGTAACCTTTTCAAAAAAGTACTCCAGATTTAGTACACATGACCTTCCTTTGACAAAGATAAACTGGGATGGATCCAGTGTCTGGAAGTCTCCTACATCCTTGTTGATAACTTCTATGATAATTCTTTCCATGCCTTTGCAAATCAGACTAGTCAGACTAATGGGTCATTATTTTCAGGATCACTTATGAAGGGAGATGACTATTGCAGTCCTCCATTCACACTGCTCTAAGCCAGTTTTAAGACTATAGTTAAACAATGACTCCATAAGTCCGGTTAAGTCATATTTTAGACTATTTGGGAGGCGTTCTTGGATGCTATGAGGACCCACTGAAGCCATGGTCTTGGCTTTAGTGAGTACAACCAGTAAATGCTCCCTAGTTATAGTTGGTGGTGTTATGTTTGAGGGTATTTTGGAGGGGTGGTTCAGGGTGAGAAGGGGGGTTAAAGCTGGAACTGAATCTGTCCGCTAACGGGTTTGCTATATCACCAGGCTCAGAGAATGTGGCAACATTAACCACCAGTTCAGCACATTGCTGTGTGCTGTCTTTGTGGTTTCTAAAAATAGTTTTAGAAAGCCTTATGGTTATATTTCACCTGGGAGGTATCTTAACCTCAGAGTTGGCTTTGTTTGACTAACTTTGCCCTCTTAGTTGTCTATTTACTTTTGTGAGAGAGTTTCTATCTCTATGGGAATTATCCTTTCAATTTTCACCATATTTCTTTTCCGTTTTGTTGTATATCCTGTTTAATTCGGGATGCCAACAAGGTAGTTTGCTTCTATGTACAGCAGCTTCTATGCAGCCATTGACATGGTTGTACAGTGCTTCTGAGAGCAATTTAGCATAGGCTGCTGTGTTCTCTATGTTTGGAGGGGCATTGAATTTTGACAATCCGTCACTTAATAAAAGGTGATTTGCCTAGGAATAGACTCTGTTACTGGATTTAATGGGATTATGGAGTTGATTCTGATTTTGAAAGAGACAGCTTTATGGTTGGACCTTACCAGGGAGAATGAGACATTGTGGGGGGGGGGGGGCAGTATTCTCCTATATCTGTAAGCTTGAGGTCCAGTATGTTGGAGCCTTTAGTGGGTGTATTCACTATTTGGTCAAGGCTGTTTGTATTTATGAATTTCAAGAATCTCTGTGTCTGTATATTGAGGTTATGTAGGATTCCCAGTCTAGAGAGGGGTAATTAGTTTCCCATGAGTAGGGTGTTAAGTTTGATGGTAAGTATCTCCAGTAGATCCAAGTATGCACTGTGAGCTTCTTTGGACATGGAGGGTAAGCTATAGCTGGCTAGGATATGTTATAGGATTTTGTCTATGGTGATCTTCACATGGAAGAACTACAGCATGTCATTCTGTTTGACCACCCTAGAGATATGCTTGCTATTGATGTATATTGAAACACCTCCTACTTTAGTCCTTGTCTATGCAACTACTTGTCTAAATGTGTAGAAGACACTGAAATCTTGCACTGCTGGGGTACTTTCTGCTGCTTTAAACCATGTCTCCATAACTGCACAGATGTCTATATTCTTGAATGTGAGGAGGACTTGGAGAGAGTGTAGTTTTTTGTTTAGGCTCCTGGGATTGAGCAGTAATACTTTGAGGTTTACTTGAATTGATTTAGCTATGTTGGTAGGTTTGTCACATTGGCATTGCTAAAAAAGGCATTCTGAGGGTGGAAAAAGTCTTAGCCAGTTCTCAAAAGCCTAGAAGGAAGAGGTGCACATCCTTGGTAAAACAACATGGTCTGTTAACCATGTCCTCCAAAACTGACAGACATTGGATCCTCTTGGAATGACACCAGAAAGACAGACAGTTGCTGAAATCATTCATTTTTTGTTCATATTGTGGCATCATCTTTGGTGACGGTAATATGCTGCTCAGTGGTAGGCCCATACCAGCCTGAGAAACCTAATTTGAAAGCTCCATAAAGTCTCTCTTAAGATAGTCCAGGGAGGTCCATCTCAGTACATTTACACCTACATGGACTATGATGGATTCATACTGATATCTGTGGCATCATGACTTGAGTGCATGCATGATTTAGAGGATTGCGGCTCCACATAAGCAACTAACAGTTATCTTTTCCTTGTTCATCCTGGTTAGAGAGGCATCAGTATATCTTACAATGGAGTCCCCTATGACAAGAGTCCTGGGAAGTGTGTTTGCTTGCCTTAGGGGCTTACTGTTTGGGGCTCCACTGAAAATGTTTTGGTGTGCTGTCTGGTTTTAGTTGTTTTTTCTGAGTGCCTATGGGCTTGCTGAGGCATACCTTTGACAATGAGTGAGCTAGGTGATCTTTTTTGTTTAGGATGATTGCTTTTAAGTCTATAAGAATACATTGGTCTATGTGTGTGCTGTGTACTATGTGAGGTGGGTGTTGTGTGCATGGCTTTGACAATCTGATGTGCACTTGTATGCGAGAATTTAGCCTCCAGTTTCATTGTTTAAGTAAACCTCTTGCATACTATGCTTGCTTATTTAAAGATTATGTGGTTATCAGTAAACACTGTGGTAATTTCCAGGGCTGAATGCCTTTCCAAAAAGTACTATTATGTATTATTTCACCATGGCTCTGGTATCAGTCGTTTGTGTATGTCATGCCCTCTTAAGAATAACTGTGTTTTTAGGGGATTCAGTGACCACACCTATTTTGCAGTTGTCTGCGTACTCTGTCAGCTAAAGATCCTTGACATTTGTCTTGACTTCAGAGAAGTAGATGCCAAAAAGGAAAGGCCTCTGCACCAATCCCTGTGAGACACCACTACACAGTCCCCTCCCACACACTACTGCAGAGGTGTTAAAACTTTCACTGCACTGAGAGACCCTTGCAGAATCAATTCCTCTTGGACTACAAAAGACAACCCTGAACAAAGGCCTGCAATTTAGTTAGTTTTCTGGCTGTAGCTGGATAACTTCTAAGTATAGTGTAAAACAAGGTCTAAGCTAAACATAAATGATGATGATTAGAAACAGAAAAGCAGTCATTTTACAGAAGGTAAAGAAGATAACAGTGACACATACAAATCTCATTATATGTCAATGGCATGGGAATTCACAGTTACTTCCTTATGTCTGGCATGAGTCATACAAAGCATTATGGCAAAGAGAAAGTGATGAGGGAAAACAAGATCACGTTGATACATCAAGTCCTGTTAATAGCCATGTTGTGGAAAATAGGCTAAAATAACAAATAAAGTACTTAGAGTGATTTTGAAGTATTAAAATAGGTCACAAAAATAAGATAAGTGAAAAAACTGATTTTTTTTTAGTTATAGTGTGGAGTTTTCCTTTAATGTGGACATAACTGAAGAAAGTTTTATTGTTGTCCTTAGCATGAGAGGCTATTTTTATCTCAAATATGGCTTTGATGGACTTGATTAGTTCCCCTGAGTAGCTTGTTAAGATTGATGAGGGAGTTTTTACCTTGCTGGGCAATGCCTTTCCTGTTTTTGCACATGATTTTCCTTCTTTTATTATACAGCCTATTTATATTGTGATTCCACCAGCGAGTTTTGTTTTTGGAAACTGTGCTATGTTTATTTTGTATAGATGCAGCTGTCACTATGCAGCTATTTACTTGTTTGCACAGGGTTTCTGTGAACAAATCTGAGTAGGTATTAGGCAGCTGTGTTCTCAGGGTTTGAGGGTTTGGAATTGTACTAGACTGCCTCTTAGAAGGAAGTAGTTAGGCTTGGAATATTTTTTTAATATTCCTGGGAGTAGCGGAGTCCCCAGACTTAATATTTCTTTCAAAGGAGACAGCTTTGTGGTCTTATCTTACCAATGAGGATGTTTCACTAGGAGGAGTGCATCATTCCTCCATGTTTGTGAGGACCAGGTCAGGGATACTTGCTTCCCTAGTTGGCATGCAGACTATCTGTTCCAGGGTGTTTGTTTTAACAAAGTCCATGAATCTCTGGGCCTGCATGTCTGAGGTTGTGTATGATTCCCAGTTAATGATGGGTTGAATGGGGATTGTATCCAGCTTATTCAAGTATATGGTATGGGCTTCTTGGGTCATAGATAGGAATATATAACTTGCAAGGATATGGTATGGGACATTACTTATGATAAGTTGGGTATGGAGAAGCAAAAGTTTGAAATACTGTTTGACCACCCTTGATGTGCTCATGTTTGATGTAACTTGAAAGTCCTCCACATTTCAACCATCCCTGTGATTTTACATACGTATTACACAGCTATATATACATGTATTAGGTTGATGCATTCATAGATATATACTAGGCAGGCAGTCCAGAAGACCATTGAGTAACCTAGACATCTAAGCCCAAGAACAGCTGAAGGAATTAAGCTCCATTATCAAGAACTGCCATGCTATATACTCTATGGAGGATATATGATTTCCCAGAGTAGTATTTTTGAATGTAGCCCATGTTTTGCATTGCTTGACATGTACCAGCAGTTTATTCAATAACCATAGGATTTCTTGGAGGAGAAATCTGTTGAGCCAGCATATTATATTTCTGAATAGTCTTTGGTGTGGCTGTTCATGGTGCTGTTTGTTTTCCGTAGTTGTACAAGACCATGCAAGGTAGGATTGACTATGGTGTACTGTACTGATGGACATCACTATCTGTGGCAAAAAATGGCATGCAGTACAAGAAATGCGCTTGTCAAAAAAAACCCTTTGAACCATGGATATAAGTATGACCATGAATACTAGGTAAGAGCAAGGCTTATAGAAGGGCAGCCTTTGAGGCCTCTACATAAATATAATGAGTACTTGAACCCAAGTTTCATACCTTATGCCTTTTGTACCACTATACATGCCAGCTAATGTTGGTATGTTCCACACAGGTATTTCCACTCATGGGGAAGTGCACCATCAAGTTAACAGGTCTTCAAAAGTGCAAGAAGGCTCACTACAACAAAAGGGCATTGTTGGAAGGTGCAATGTGCGTGTTACAACTAACACTCATTACATTGTTTTATCACAGAGATGCATGTTTTGAAAATGTAGCATCATGGTATGTTATCACTGTACTTCTTTTTTGATGGAAAAAGATGGTCAAGGCACACAACACTGTAGCCTATGCCTCCTGCACTCCATTTTAACCTGAGAGCTGGCTGACCTCAGATGGCCACGAGCATAATGTTTGGTTATTGCCATGACAAGCAATGACAGCTTTATTCTGTCACTGCTTACAACCACTTCAGCTACTGAAGTCTTGAACAAGATCCATTCTGAATTCACATTCCTAACCTGTTCAGGTGTATGGATGAAAGGGGGACTTCTTCTGAAGATGAGAGCCAAGAAAATCAGAATTTTGATAAATTCTGTTGCAGTTGAGATGTTCTAATGGGACTCAGTCAGCTGCAGAAGAAAATGTCATAGAGTGCATTTGTGGGTATCTAGATGTTTGCCCACCTTGATCATCAGCAGCCACTGTGTGTGCAAGCAAGTGACCCAGAGGAACCCGTGGAGCACTCTCAGAGGAATAACTTCCACCACCCTCCTGAAATATGGCAATAGAGCCCACCAAGTAGCACTCCAGGTCACATTCCATAATGAGACCATCATCACCTGAGGAAATGCATGTCTTGGGACCTGCAAGTGTCACAGACCCACATGCTTTGGATATTTCAGACCTTCATAGCTACAGCTTCACCTCAACATGTACCCAGCTGTCCCTGTAGAAAGATAAAAAAAGAAGAAAAAAAAACTGGAGGATTAGTAGAAGACCAATCCACTGAAACAGCTTGTTATTGTTTATTGCTTTCTGTCTGACCTATGTTTTACCCATGGAGTAAATTCCTAGCAACTGCAAATACAGCAGAAAACATAAATACTTAACATTTTTAAAAAACATAAATTGTTTTAACTATAAATACTCTGATTTCCTATTCTACTTAATGTTTATTGTATTTCTGCACATACTTTATACTGCTCACATCACAAAAGTGTAGTAGACATAAATGTAGTATAACTGTCCAAATCAACAACTTCATACAATTAATATATATGTGTGTGTCTAAATGAATATATATATTTATGTGAACACACACACACACACACACACACACACACACACACACACACACACACACACACACACACACACGTATAAGATTAAGAAATTTGCTGCTTTTGCAGGATTGTGCAGTCTTATAGTTAAAAGACTAATTTAGCAGAGGTGTAGGGAGGGGGATTACCCCCCCCCCTTAAAAAAAGTATGTTTGTTTTTGTTTTACTTTTGCATGCACTGAGAATATTGCTTGGGTCATGCATAGCAATATGTTGTTGTTTGTATCAGTTATATTTTGTTGTCAGTATTAGTGGTGTTGACATTTAGGTCTATAGTTTAATTTAGCATATGTATATGTGTGTGTGTGTGTGTGTGTGTCTATACACACACACACACACACACACACACACACACGCATATATATATATATATATATATATATATATATATATATAT